>NC_091218.1:30480263-30635148 GCF_040958095.1 Procambarus clarkii | reverse complement strand
CACTGTTTTTCCAATACAAATGATAAAAAACAATGTGTTTTCATTAGAATTAACTAAAATGTTCTTGATTTTCCGTTTATATTACCGATGGAAGATATACACGAAAACATCTCTATTCCGGCTAGAACGTCGATATATGCAATAAAAACAGAACTCCTCCCCTTTTCAATATCTTACTCAGTATTTAAACGAGAAACAAATAGTTGATTGAAAATGAAGTATTTAAGGTTATTATATAATCAATTATGTGTTTGCATAATTTTTATCGTAAATATAATGAAACAATACGTATAAACTGAAAATTCACAAAAACGTGGAAAAACGGCAAAATATTGCCTAATTCGATGATATTTTGTTTAAATCACATAGAGGAAAAGGGGATGATACACGTCAGAATATTGATTCGAGGATTTTTCGTACGAAACAAAATGCAAGAAAACTTGCATAAAATGCAATATTATGCGAAATTCTGAGATTTGAAGGCCAAATCACATATCGTGATACTACATGAAATAGTATCGAAATATTGATAAAAATTAATATATATATATACGTAATATCAAACTACATGATTAACGTGAAAAAAGAAACTATTTTACCATATTTGAGGATTTTAACTTCAAAAAATAGAGCGATGTTTCGTATTATTTAGATCCAAGAAAAGACATATGACAATGTTGTTTCCAAAACAAATGATAAAAACAATGTGTTTTCATTAGAATTAACTAAAATATTCCTGATTTTCCGTTTATATTACCGATGGAAGATGTACACGAAAACATCTCTATTCCGGCTGGAACGTCGATATATGCAATAAAAACAGAACTCCTCCCCTTTTCAATATCTTACTCAGTATTTAAACGAGAAAGAAAGAGTTGATTGAAAATGAAGTATTTAAGGTTATTTTATAATCAATTATGTGTTTGTATCATTTTTATCATATATATAATGAATTAATACCTATAAACTGAAAATTCACAAAAACGTGGAAAAACGGCAAAATATTGTCTAATTCGATGATATTTTGTTTAAATCACATAGAGGAAAAGGGGATGATAAACGTCAAAATATTGCTAAATTCGATGATTTTTCGTACGCAATAAAATGCAAGAAAACTTGCTTAAAATGATATATTATGCGATTTTCTGAGATTTGAACGCCAAAACACATATCGTGATACTACATGAAATAGTATCGAAGTATTGGTAAAAATGAATATATTTACGTAATATCAAACTACATGATTAACGTGAAAAAGTCACTATTTTACCATATTTGAGGATTTTAACTTCAAATCATAGAGCGAGGTTTCGTATTATTTAGATCCAAGAAAAGACATATGACAATGTTGTTTCTAATACGAATGATAAAAAACAATGTGTTTCCAATACGGATGATAAAAAACAATGTGTTTCCACATGAATTAACTAAAATGTTATTGATTTTCCGTTTATATTACCGATGGAAATGTACACGTAAAACCGCTCTATTCCGGCTGAAACGTCGATATATGCAATAAAAACAGAACTTCTCCCCTTTTCAATATCTTACTCAGTATTTTAATGAGAAACAAATACATGATTGAAAATGAAGTATTTAAGGTTATTATCTAATCAATTATGTGTTTGCATCATTTTTATCGAATATTTAATGAATTAATAACGAAAAACTGAAAATTCACAAAAACGTGAAAAACCGCTAAATATTGCCTAATTCGAGGATGTTTTGTTTAAATCACATAAAGGAAAGGGGATGATAAACGTCAAAATATTGATAAATTCGATGATTTTTCGTACGAAACAAAATGCAAGAAAACTTGCTTAAAATGCAATATTATGCGACATTCTGAGATATGAAGGCCAAATCACATATCGTGATACTACATGAAATAGGATCGAAATATTGGTAAAAATGAATATATTTACGTAATATCAAACTACATGATTAACGTGCAAAAGTCACTATTTTACCATATTTGAGGATTTTAACTTAAAATCATAGAGCGAGGTTTCGTATTATTTAGATCCAAGAAAAGACATATGACAATGTTGTTTCCAAAACGAATGATAAAAAACAATGTGTTTTCATTAGAATTAACTAAAATGTTCTTGATTTTCCGTTTATATTACCGATGGAAGATGTACACGTAAAACCGCTCTAATCCGGCTGAAACGTCGATATATGCAATAAAAACCAAACTTCTCCCCTTTTCAATATCTTATTCAGAATTTTAACGAGAAACAAATAGATGATTGAAAATGAAGTATTTAAGGTTATTATCTAATCAATTATTATTTTGCATCATTTTTATCGTATATATAATGAATTAATACCTATAAACTGAAAATTCACAAAAACGTGGAAAAACGGCAAAATATTGCCTAATTCGATGATATTTTGTTTAAATCACATAAAGGAAAAGTAGACGATAAACGTCAAAATATTGCTAAATTCGATGACTTTTCGTACGAAACAAAATACAAGAAAACTTGCTTAAAATGCAATATTATGCGATATTCTGAGATTTGAAGGCCAAATCACATACCGTGAAACTACATGAATTAGTATCGAAATATTGGTAAAAATGAATATATTTACGTAATATCAAACTACATGATTAACGTGAAAATTCACTATTTTTCCATATTTGAGGATTTTAACTTCAAATCATTGAGCGAGGTTTCGTATTATTTAGATCCAAAAAAAGACATATGACAATGTTGTTTCCAATACGAATGATAAAAAACAATGTGTTTCCAATACGAATGATAAAAAACAATGTGTTTTCATTAGAATTAACTAAAACTGTTCTTGATTTTCCGTTTATATTACCGATGGAAGATGTACACGTAAAACCGCTCTAATCCGGCTGAAACGTCGATATATGCAATAAAAACCGAACTTCTCCCCTTTTCAATATCTTACTCAGTATTTTAACGAGAAACAAATAGATGATTGAAAATGATGTATTTAAGGTTATTATCTAATCAATTATGTGTTTGCATCATTTTTACCGTATATATAATGAATTAATACCTATAAACTGAAAATTCACAAAAACGTGGAAAAACGGCAAAATATTGCCTTATTCGATGATGTTTTGTTTAAATCACATAAAGGAAAAGGGGATGATAAACGTTAAAATATTGCTAAATTCGATTATTTTTCGTACGAAACAAAATGCAAGAAAACTTGCTTCAAATGCAATATTATGCGAAATTCTGAGATTTGAAGGTCAAATCACATATCGTGATACTACATGAAATAGTATCGAAATATTGGTAAAAATGAATATATTTACGTAATATCAAACTACATAATTAACGTGAAAAAGTAACTATTTTACCATATTCGAGGATATTACCTTCAAATCATAGAGCGATGTTTCGAATTTTTTAAATCCAAGAAAAGACATATGACAATGTTGTTTCCAATACAAATGATAAAAAACAATGTGTTTTCAATAGAATTAATTAAAATGTTCTTGATTTTCCGTTTATATTACCGATGGAAGATATACACGAAAACATCTCTATTCCGGCTAGAACGTCGATATATGCAATAAAAACAGAACTCCTCCCCTTTTCAATATCTTACTCAGTATTTAAACGAGAAACAAATAGTTGATTGAAAATGAAGTATTTAAGGTTATTATATAATCAATTATGTGTTTGCATCATTTTTATCGTAAATATAATGAATTAATACGTATAAACTGAAAATTCACAAAAACGTGGAAAAACGGCAAAATATTGCCTAATTCGATGATATTTTGTTTAAATCACATAGAGGAAAAGGGGATGATACACGTCAGAATATTGATTCGAGGATTTTTCGTACGAAACAAAATGCAAGAAAACTTGCATAAAATGCAATATTATGCGAAATTCTGAGATTTGAAGGCCAAATCACATATCGTGATACGACATGAAATAGTATCGAAATATTGATAAAAATTATTATATATATACGTAATATCAAACTACATGATTAACGTGAAAAAAGAAACTATTTTACCATATTTGAGGATTTTAACTTCAAAAAATAGAGCGATGTTTCGTACTATTTAGATCCAAGAAAAGACATATGACAATGTTGTTTCCAATACAAATGATAAAAACAATGTGTTTTCATTAGAAATAACTAAAATATTCCTGATTTTCCGTTTATATTACCGATGGAAGATGTACACGAAAACATCTCTATTCCGGCTGGAACGTCGATATATGCAATAAAAACAGAACTCCTCCCCTTTTCAATATCTTACTCAGTATTTAAACGAGAAAGAAATAGTTGATTGAAAATGAAGTATTTAAGGTTATTATATAATCAATTATGTGTTTGTATCATTTTTATCATATATATAATGAATTAATACCTATAAACTGAAAATTCACAAAAACGTGGAAAAACGGCAAAATATTGTCTAATTCGATGATATTTTGTTTAAATCACATAGAGGAAAAGGGGATGATAAACGTCAAAATATTGCTAAATTCGATGATTTTTCGTACGCAACAAAATGCAAGAAAACTTGCTTAAAATGATATATTATGCGAAATTCTGAGATTTGAACGCCAAAACACATATCGTGATACTACATGAAATAGTATCGAAGTATTGGTAAAAATGAATATATTTACGTAATATCAAACTACATGATTAACGTGCAAAAGTCACTATTTTACCATATTTGAGGATTTTAACTTCAAATCATAGAGCGAGGTTTCGTATTATTTAGATCCAAGAAAAGACATATGACAATGTTGTTTCCAAAACGAATGATAAAAAACAATGTGTTTTCATTAGAATTAACTAAAATGTTCTTGATTTTCCGTTTATATTACCGATGGAAGATGTACACGTAAAACCGCTCTAATCCGGCTGAAACGTCGATATATGCAATAAAAACCAAACTTCTCCCCTTTTCAATATCTTATTCAGAATTTTAACGAGAAACAAATAGATGATTGAAAATGAAGTATTTAAGGTTATTATCTAATCAATTATTATTTTGCATCATTTTTATCGTATATATAATGAATTAATACCTATAAACTGAAAATTCACAAAAACGTGGAAAAACGGCAAAATATTGCCTAATTCGATGATATTTTGTTTAAATCACATAAAGGAAAAGTAGACGAAAACGTCAAAATATTGCTAAATTCGATGACTTTTCGTACGAAACAAAATGCAAGAAAACTTGCTTAAAATGCAATATTATGTGATATTCTGAGATTTGAAGGCCAAATCACATACCGTGAAACTACATGAATTAGTATCGAAATATTGGTAAAAATGAATATATTTACGTAATATCAAACTACATGATTAACGTGAAAATTCACTATTTTTCCATATTTGAGGATATTAACTTCAAATCATTGAGCGAGGTTTCGTATTATTTAGATCCAAAAAAAGACATATGACAATGTTGTTTCCAATACGAATGATAAAAAACAATGTGTTTCCAATACGAATGATAAAAAACAATGTGTTTTCATTAGAATTAACTAAAATGTTCTTGATTTTCCGTTTATATTACCGATGGAAGATGTACACGTAAAACCGCTCTAATCCGGCTGAAACGTCGATATATGCAATAAAAACCGAACTTCTCCCCTTTTCAATATCTTACTCAGTATTTTAACGAGAAACAAATAGATGATTGAAAATGATGTATTTAAGGTTATTATCTAATCAATTATGTGTTTGCATCATTTTTACCGTATACATAATGAATTAATACCTATAAACTGAAAATTCACAAAAACGTGGAAAAACGGCAAAATATTGCCTTATTCGATGATGTTTTGTTTAAATCACATAAAGGAAAAGGGGATGATAAACGTTAAAATATTGCTAAATTCGATTATTTTTCGTACGAAACAAAATGCAAGAAAACTTGCTTCAAATGCAATATTATGCGAAATTCTGAGATATGAAGGTCAAATCACATATCGTGATACTACATGAAATAGTATCGAAATATTGGTAAAAATGAATATATTTACGTAATATCAAACTACATAATTAACGTGAAAAAAGTAACTATTTTACCATATTGGAGGATATTACCTTCAAATCATAGAGCGATGTTTCGTATTTTTTAAATCCAAGAAAAGACATATGACAATGTTGTTTCCAATACAAATGATAAAAAACAATGTGTTTTCAATAGAATTAATTAAAATGTTCTTGATTTTCTGTTTATATTACCGATGGAAGATGTACACGTAAAACCGCTCTAATCCGGCTGAAACGTCGATATATGCAATAAAAACCGAACTTCTCCCCTTTTCAATATCTAACTCAGTATTTTAACGAGAAACAAATAGATGATTGAAAATGAAGTATTTAAGGTTATTATCTAATCAATTATGTGTTTGCATCATTTTTATCGTATATATAATGAATTAATACCTATAAACTGAAAATTCACAAAAACGTGGAAAAACGGCAAAATATTGCCTAATTCGATGATATTTTGTTTAAATCACATAGAGGAAAAGGGGATGATAAACGTCAAAATATTGCTAAATTCGATGATTTTTCGTACGAAACAAAATGCAAGAAAACTTGCTTAAAATGCAATATTATGCGAAATTCTGAGATTTGAACGCCAAATCACATATCGTGATACTACATGAAATAGTATCGAAGTATTGGTAAAGATGAATATATTTACGTAATATCAAACTACATGATTAATGTGAAAAAGTCACTATTTTACCATATTTGAGGATTTTAACTTCAAATCATAGAGCGAGGTTTCGTATTATTTAGATCCAAGAAAAGACATATGACAATGTTGTTTCTAATACGAATGATAAAAAACAATGTGTTTCCAATACGGATGATAAAAAACAATGTGTTTCCACATGAATTAACTAAAATGTTATTGATTTTCCGTTTATATTACCGATGGAAATGTACACGTAAAACCGCTCTATTCCGGCTGAAACGTCGATATATGCAATAAAAACAGAACTTCTCCCCTTTTCAATATCTTACTCAGTATTTTAACGAGAAACAAATACATGATTGAAAATGAAGTATTTAAGGTTATTATCTAATCAATTATGTGTTTGCATCATTTTTATCGAATATTTAATGAATTAATAACAAAAAACTGAAAATTAACAAAAACGTGAAAAACCGCTAAATATTGCCTAATTCGAGGATGTTTTGTTTAAATCACATAAAGGAAAGGGGATGATAAACGTCAAAATATTGATAAATTCGATGATTTTTCGTACGAAACAAAATGCAAGAAAACTTGCTTAAAATGCAATATAATGCGACATTCTGAGATATGAAGGCCAAATCACATATCGTGATACTACATGAAATAGGATCGAAATATTGGTAAAAATGAATATATTTACGTAATATCAAACTACATGATTAACGTGAAAAAGTCACTATTTTACCATATATGAGGTTTTTAACTTCAAATCATTGAGCGAGGTTTCGTATTATTTAGATCCAAGAAAAGACATATGACAATGTTGTTTCCAATACGAATGATAAAAAACAATGTGTTTTCATTAGAATTAACTAAAATGTTCTTCATTTTCCGTTTATATTACCGATGGAAGATATACACGTAAAACCGCTCTAATACGGCTGAAACGTCGATGTATGCAATAAAAACCGAACTTCTCCCCTTTTCAATATCTTATTCAGAATTTTAACGAGAAACAAATAGATGATTGAAAATGAAGTATTTAAGGTTATTATCTAATCAATTATTATTTTGCATCATTTTTATCGTATATATAATGAATTAATACCTATAAACTGAAAATTCACAAAAACGTGGAAAAACGGCAAAATATTGCCTAATTCGATGATATTTTGTTTAAATCACATAAAGGAAAAGGAGACGATAAACGTCAAACTATTGCTAAATTCGATGATTTTTCGTACGAAACAAAATGCAAGAAAACTTGCTTAAAATGCAATATTATGCGAAATTCTGAGATTTGAAGGCCAAATCACATATCGTGATACTACATGAAATAGTATCGAAATATTGGTTAAAATCAATATATTTACGTAATATCAAACTACATGAAAAACGTGAAAAAAGTCACTATTTAACCATATTTGAGGATTTTAACTTCAAATCATAGAGCGAGGTTTAGTATTATTTAGATCCGAGAAAAGACATATGACAATGTTGTTTCCAAAACAAATGATAAAAAACAATGTGTTTTCATTAGAATTAACTAAAATGTTATTGATTTTCCGTGTATATTACCGATGGAAGATGTACACGAAAAACCGCTCTAATCCGGCTGAAACGTCGATATATGCAATAAAAACCGAACTTCTCCCCTTTTTAATATCTTATTCAGAATTTTAACGAGAAACAAATAGATGATTGAAAATTAAGTATTTAAGGTTATTATCTAATCAATTATGTGTTTGCATCTTTTTTATCGTATATATATAATGAATTAATACCTATAAACTGAAAATTCACAAAAACTTGGAAAAACGGCAAAATATTGCCTAATTCGATGATATTTTGTTTAAATCACATAAAGGAAAAGTAGACGATAAACGTCAAAATATTGCTAAATTCGATGATTTTTTGTACGAAACAAAATGCAAGAAAACTTGCTTAAAATGCGATATTCTGAGATTTGAAGGCCAAATCACATACCGTGAAACTATATGAATTAGCATCGAAATATTGGTAAAAATGAATATATTTACGTAATATCAAACTACATGATTAACGTGAAAATTCACTATTTTACCATATTTGCGGATTTTAACTTCAAATCATTGAGCGAGGTTTCGTATTATTTAGATCCAAAAAAAGACATATGATAATGTTGTTTCCAATACGAATGATAAAAAACAATGTGTTTCCAATACGAATGATAAAAAACAATGTGTTTTCATTAGAATTAACTAAAATGTTCTTGATTTTCCGTTTATATTACCGATGGAAGATGTACACGTAAAACTGCTCTAATCCGGCTGAAACGTCGATATATGCAATAAAAACCGAACTTCTCCCCTTTTCAATATCTTACTCAGTATTTTAACGAGAAACAAATAGATGATTGAAAATGATGTATTTAAGGTTATTATCTAATCAATTATGAGTTTGCATCATTTTTACCGTATATATAATGAATTAATACCTATAAACTGAAAATTCACAAAAACGTGGAAAAACGGCAAAATATTGCCTTATTCGATGATGTTTTGTTTAAATCACATAAAGGAAAAGGGGATGATAAACGTCAAAATATTGCTAAATTCGATGGTTTTTCGTACGAAACAAAATGCAAGAAAACTTGCTTAAAATGCAATATTATGCGAAATTCTGAGATTTGAAGGTCAAATCACATATCGTGATGCTACATGAAATAGTATCGAAATATTGGTAAAAATGAATATATTTACGTAATATCAAACTACATGATTAACGTGAAAAAAGTAACTATTTTACCATATTCGAGGATATTACCTTCAAATCATAGAGCGATGTTTCGTATTTTTTAAATCCAAGAAAAGACATATGACAATGTTGTTTCCAATACAAATGATAAAAAACAATGTGTTTTCAATAGAATTAATTAAAATGTTCTTGATTTTCTGTTTATATTACCGATGGAAGATGTACACGTAAAACCGCTCTATTCCGGCTGAAACGTCGATATGTGCATTAAAAACAGAACTTCTCCCCTTTTCAATATCTTACTCAGTATTTTAACGAGAAACAAATACATGATTGAAAATGAAGTATTTAAGGTTATTATCTAATCAATTATGTTTTTGCATCATTTTTATCGAATATTTAATGAATTAATAACAAAAAACTGAAAATTCACAAAAACGTGAAAAACCGTTAAATATTGCCTAATTCGAGGATGTTTTGTTTAAATCACATAAAGGAAAGGGGATGATAAACGTCAAAATATTGATAAATTCGATGATTTTTCGTACGAAACAAAATGCAAGAAAACTTGCTTAAAATGCAATATAATGCGACATTCTGAGATATGAAGGCCAAATCACATATCGTGATACTACATGAAATAGGATCGAAATATTGGTAAAAACGAATATATTTACGTAATATCAAACTACATGATTAACGTGAAAAAGTCACTATTTTACCATATATGAGGTTTTTAACTTCAAATCATTGAGCGAGGTTTCGTATTATTTAGATCCAAGAAAAGACAAATGACAATGTTGTTTCCAATACGAATGATAAAAAACAATGTGTTTTCATTAGAATTAACTAAAATGTTCTTGATTTTCCGTTTATATTACCGATGGAAGATGTACACGTAAAACCGCTCTAATACGGCTGAAACGTCGATGTATGCAATAAAAACCGAACTTCTCCCCTTTTCAATATCTTATTCAGAATTTTAACGAGAAACAAATAGATGATTGAAAATGAAGTATTTAAGGTTATTATCTAATCAATTATTATTTTGCATCATTTTTATCGTATATATAATGAATTAATACCTATAAACTGAAAATTCACAAAAACGTGGAAAAACGGCAAAATATTGCCTAATTCGATGATATTTTGTTTAAATTACATAAAGGAAAAGGGGATGATAAACGTCAAAATATTGCTAAATTCGATGATTTTTCGTACGAAACAAAATGCAAGAAAACTTGCTTAAAATGCAATATTATGCGAAATTCTGAGATTTGAAGGCCAAATCACATATCGTGATACTACATGAAATAGTATCGAAATATTGATAAAAATTAATATATATACGTAATATCAAACTACATGATTAACGTGAAAAAAGAAACTATTTTACCATATTTGAGGATTTTAACTTCAAAAAATAGAGCGATGTTTCGTATTATTTAGATCCAAGAAAAGACATATGACAATGTTGTTTCCAATACAAATGATAAAAACAATGTGTTTTCATTAGAATTAACTAAAATATTCCTGATTTTCCGTTTATATTACCGATGGAAGATGTACACGAAAACATCTCTATTCCGGCTGGAACGTCGATATATGCAATAAAAACAGAACTCCTCCCCTTTTCAATATCTTACTCCGTATTTAAACGAGAAAGAAATAGTTGATTGAAAATGAAGTATTTAAGGTTATTATATAATCAATTATGTGTTTGCATCATTTTTATCATATATATAATGAATTGATACCTATAAACTGAAAATTCACAAAAACGTGGAAAAACGGCAAAATATTGCCTAATTCGATGATATTTTGTTTTAATCACATA
Source organism: Procambarus clarkii (assembly GCF_040958095.1). Classification (NCBI taxonomy): domain Eukaryota; kingdom Metazoa; phylum Arthropoda; class Malacostraca; order Decapoda; family Cambaridae; genus Procambarus; species Procambarus clarkii. Next base: position 30,623,884 of record NC_091218.1, on the reverse strand, counting down.
GATGAAAAGGGGATGATAAACGTCAAAATATTGCTAAATTCGATGATTTTTCGTACGAAACAAAATGCAAGAAAACTTGCTTAAAATGCAATATTATGCGAAATTCTGAGATTTGAACGCCAAATCAAATATACTACATGAAATAGTATCGAAGTATTGTTAAAAATGAATATATTTACGTAATATCAAACTACATGATTAACGTGAAAAAGTCACTATTTTACCATATTTGAGGATTTTAACTTCAAATCATAGAGCGAGGTTTCGTATTATTTAGATCCAAGAAAAGACATATGACAATGTTGTTTCCAATACGAATGATAAAAAACAATGTGTTTTCATTAGAATTAACTAAAATGTTCTTGATTTTCCGTTTATATTACCGATGGAAGATGTACACGTAAAACCGCTCTAATCCGGCTGAAACGTCGATATATGCAATAAAAACCGAACTTCTCCCCTTTTCAATATCTTTTTCAGAATTTTAACGAGAAGCAAATATATGATTGAAAATGAAGTATTTAAGGTTATTATATAATCAATTATTATTTTGCATCATTTTTATCGTATATATAATGAATTAATACCTAAAACTGAAAATTCACAAAAACGTGGAAAAACGGCAAAATATTGCCTAATTCGATGATATTTTGTTTAAATTACATAAAGGAAAAGGAGACGATAAACGTCAAAATATTGCTAAATTCGATGATTTTTCGTACGAAACAAAATGCAAGAAAACTTGCTTAAAATGCAATATTACGCGAAATTCTGAGATTTGAAGGCCAAATCACATATCGTGATACTACATGAAATAGTATCGAAATATTGGTAAAAATGAATATATTTACGTAATATCAAACTACATGAAAAACGTAAAAAAAGTCACTATATAATCATATTTGACCATTTTAACTTCAAATCATAGAGCGAGGTTTCGTATTATTTAGATCCAAGAAAAGACATATGACAATATTGTTTCCAATACAAATGATAAAAAACAATGTGTTTTCATTAGAAATAACTAAAATGTTCTTGATTTTCCGTGTATATTACCGATGGAAGATGTAAACGTAAAACCGCTCTAATCCAGCTGAAACGTCGATATATGCAATAAAAACCGAACTTCTCCCCTTTTCAATATCTTACTCAGTATTTTAACGAGAAACAAATAGATGATTGAAAATGATGTATTTAAAATTATTATCTAATCAATTATGTGTTTGCATCATTTTTACCGTATATATAACGAATTAATACCTATAAACTGAAAATTCACAAAAACGTAGAAAAACGGCAAAATATTGCCTTATTCGATGATGTTTTGTTTAAATCACATAAAGGAAAAGTAGACGATAAACGTCAAAATATTGCTAAATTCGATGATTTTTCGTACGAAACAAAATGCAAGAAAACTTGCTTAAAATGCAATATTACGCGATATTCTGAGATTTGAAGGCCAAATCACATACCGTGAAACTACATGAATTAGTATCGAAATATTGGTAAAAATGAATATATTTACGTAATATCAAACTACATGATTAACGTGAAAAAAGTAACTATTTTACCATATTTGAGGATATTACCTTCAAATCATAGAGCGATGTTTCGTATTTTTTAAATCCAAGAAAAGACATATGACAATGTTGTTTCCAATACAAATGATAAAAAACAATGTGTTTTCAATAGAATTAACTAAAATGTTCTTGATTTTCTGTTTATATTACCGATGGAAGATGTACACGTAAAACCGCTCTAATCTGGCTGAAACGTCGATATATGCAATAAAAACCGAACTTCTACCCTTTTCAATATCTTACTCAGTATTTTAACGAGAAACAAATAGATGATTGAAAATTAAGTATTTAAGGTTATTATCTAATCAATTATGTGTTTGCATCATTTTTATTGTATATATAATGAATTAATACCTATAAACTGAAAATTCACAAAAACGTGGAAAAATGGCAAAATATTGCCTAATTCGGTGATATTTTGTTTAAATCACATAAAGGAAAAGGAGATGATAAACGTCAAAATATTGCTAAATTCGATGAGTTTTCGTACGAAACAAAATGCAAGAAAACTTGCTTAAAATGCAATATTATGCGAAATTCGGATATATGAAGGCCAAATCACATATCGTGATACTAGAGGAAATAGTATCGAAATATTGGTAAAAATGAATATATTTACGTAATATCAAACTACATGAAAAACGTGAAAAAATTAACTATTTAATGATATTTGAGGATTTTAACTTCAAACCATAGAGCGAGGTTTCGTATTATTTAGATCCAAGAAATGACATATGACAATGTTGTTTCCAATACAAATTATAAAAAACAGTGTGTTTTCATTAGAATTAACTAAAATCTTCTTGATTTTCCGTTTATATTACCGATGGAAGATGTACACGAAAACATCTCTAATCCGGCTGGAACGTCGATATATGCAATAAAAACAGAACTCCTCCCCTTTTCAATATCTTACTCAGTATTTAAACGAGAAACAAATAGTTGATTGAAAATTAGGTATTTAAGGTTATTATATAATCAATTATGTGTTTGCATCATTTTTATCGTATATATAATGAATTAATACCTATAAACTGAAAATTCACAAAAACGTGGAAAAACGGCAAAATATTGCCTAATTCGATGATATTTTGTTTAAATCACATATAGGAAAAGTGGATGATACACGTCAAAATATTGATTCGAGGATTTTTCGTACGAAACAAAATGCAAGAAAACTTGCTTAAAATGCAATATTATGCGAAATTCTGAGATTTGAAGGCCAAATCACATATCGTGATACTACATGAAATAGTATCGAAATATTGATAAAAATTAATATATATACGTAATATCAAACTACATGATTGACGTGAAAAAAGAAACTGTTTTACCATATTTGAGGATTTTAACTTCAAAAAATAGAGCGATGTTTCGTATTATTTAGTTCCAAGAAAATATATAAAACAGAACTCCTCCCCTTTTCAATATCTTACTCAGTATTTAAACGAGAAAGAAATAGTTGATTGAAAATGAAGTATTTAAGGTTATTATATAATCAATTATGTGTTTGCATCATTTTTATCGAATATATAATGAATTAATACCTATAAACTGATAATTCACAAAAACGTGGAAAAACGGCAAAATATTGCCTAATTCGATGATATTTTGTTTACATCACATAAAGGAAAAGGAGATGATAAACGTCAAAATATTGCTAAATTCGATGATTTTTCGTACGAAACAAAATGCAAGAAAACTTGCTTAAAATGCAATATTATGCGAAATTCTGAGATTTGAACGCCAAATCACATATACTACATGAAATAGTATCGAAGTATTGGTAAAAATGAATATATTTACGTAATATCAAACTACATGATTAACGTGAAAAAGTCACTATTTTACCATATTAGAGGATTTTAACTTCAAATCATAGAGCGAGGTTTCGTATTATTTAGATCCAAGAAAAGACATATGACAATGTTGTTTCCAATACGAATGATAAAAAACAATGTGTTTTCATTAGAATTAACTAAAATGTTCTTGATTTTCCGTTTAAATTACCGATGGAAGATGTACACGTAAAACCGCTCTAATCCGGCTGAAACGTCGATATATGCAATAAAAACCGAACTTCTCCCCTTTTCAATATCTTACTCAGTATTTTAACAAGAAACAAATAGATGATTGAAAATGAAGTATTTAAGGTTATTATCTAATCAATTATGTGTTTGTATCATTTTTATCATATATATAATGAATTAATACCCATAGACTGAAAATTCACAAAAACGTGGAAAAACGGCAAATTATTGCCTAATTCGATGATATTTTGTTTAAATCACATAAAGGAAAAGGAGATGATAAACGTCAAAATATTGCTAAATTCGATGATTTTTCGTGCGAAACAAAATGTAAGAAAACTTGCTTAAAATGCAATATTATGCGAAATTCTAAGATTTGAAGGCCAAATCACATATCGTGATACTACATGAAATAGTATCAAAATATTGGTAAAAATGAATATACTTACGTAATATCAAACTACATGAAAAACGTGAAAAAATTAACTATTTAACCATATTTGAGGATTTTAACTTCAAATCATAGAGCGAGGATTCGTATTATTTAGATCCAAGAAAAGACATATGACAATGTTGTTTCCAAAACAAATGAGAAAAAACAATGTGTTTTCATTAGAATTAACTAAAATGTTATTGATTTTCCGTGTATATTACCGATGTAAGATGTACACGAAAACCCGCTCTAATCCGGCTGAAACGTCGATATATGCAATAAAAACCGAACTTCTTCCCTTTTCAATATCTTACTCAGTATTTTAACGAGAAACAAATAGATGATAGAAAATGATGTATTTAAGGTTATTATCTAATCAATTATGTGTTTGCATCATTTTTACCGTATATATAATGAATTAATACCTATAAAATGAAAATTCACAAAAACGTGGAAAAACGGCAAAATATTGCCTTATTCGATGATGTTTTATTTAAATCACATAAAGGAAAAGGGGATGATAACCGTCAAAATATTGCTGAATTCGATGATTTTTCGTACGAAACAAAATGCAAGAAAACTTGCTTAAAATGCAATATTATGCGAAATTCTGAGATTTGAAGGTCAAATCACATATCGTGATACTACATGAAATAGTATCGAAATATTGGTAAAAATGAATATATTTACGTAATATCAAACTACATGATTAACGTGAAAAAAGTAACTATTTTACCATATTTGAGGATATTACCTTCAAATCATAGAGCGATGTTTCGTATTTTTTAAATCCAAGAAAAGACATATGACAATGTTCTTTCCAATACAAATGATAAAAAACAATGTGTTTTCATTAGAATTAACTAAAATGTTCTTGATTTTCCGTTTAAATTACCGATGGAAGATGTACACGTAAAACCGTTCTAATCCTGCTGAAACGTCGATATATGCAATAAAAACCGAACTTCTCCCCTTTTCAATATCTTACTCAGTATTTAAACGAGAAAGAAATAGTTGATTGAAAATGAAGTATTTAAGGTTATTATATAATCAATTACGTGTTTGCATCATTTTTATCGTATATATAATGAATTAATACCTATAAACTGAAAATTCACAAAAACGTGGAAAAACGGCAAAATATTGCCTAATTCGATGATATTTTGTTTAAATCACATATAGGAAAAGTGGATGATACACGTCAAAATATTGATTCGAGGATTTTTCGTACGAAACAAAATGCAAGAAAACTTGCTTAAAATGCAATATTATGCGAAATTCTGAGATTTGAAGGCCAAATCACATATCGTGATACTACATGAAATAGTATCGAAATATTGATAAAAATTAATATATATACGTAATATCAAACTACATGATTGACGTGAAAAAAGAAACTGTTTTACCATATTTGAGGATTTTAACTTCAAAAAATAGAGCGATGTTTCGTATTATTTAGTTCCAAGAAAAGATATAAAACAGAACTCCTCCCCTTTTCAATATCTTACTCAGTATTTAAACGAGAAAGAAATAGTTGATTGAAAATGAAGTATTTAAGGTTATTATATAATCAATTATGTGTTTGCATCATTTTTATCGAATATATAATGAATTAATACCTATAAACTGATAATTCACAAAAACGTGGAAAAACGGCAAAATATTGCCTAATTCGATGATATTTTGTTTACATCACATAAAGGAAAAGGAGATGATAAACGTCAAAATATTGCTAAATTCGATGATTTTTCGTACGAAACAAAATGCAAGAAAACTTGCTTAAAATGCAATATTATGCGAAATTCTGAGATTTGAACGCCAAATCACATATACTACATGAAATAGTATCGAAGTATTGGTAAAAATGAATATATTTACGTAATATCAAACTACATGATTAACGTGAAAAAGTCACTATTTTACCATATTAGAGGATTTTAACTTCAAATCATAGAGCGAGGTTTCGTATTATTTAGATCCAAGAAAAGACATATGACAATGTTGTTTCCAATACGAATGATAAAAAACAATGTGTTTTCATTAGAATTAACTAAAATGTTCTTGATTTTCCGTTTAAATTACCGATGGAAGATGTACACGTAAAACCGCTCTAATCCGGCTGAAACGTCGATATATGCAATAAAAACCGAACTTCTCCCCTTTTCAATATCTTACTCAGTATTTTAACAAGAAACAAATAGATGATTGAAAATGAAGTATTTAAGGTTATTATCTAATCAATTATGTGTTTGTATCATTTTTATCATATATATAATGAATTAATACCCATACACTGAAAATTCACAAAAACGTGGAAAAACGGCAAATTATTGCCTAATTCGATGATATTTTGTTTAAATCACATAAAGGAAAAGGAGATGATAAACGTCAAAATATTGCTAAATTCGATGATTTTTCGTGCGAAACAAAATGTAAGAAAACTTGCTTAAAATGCAATATTATGCGAAATTCTAAGATTTGAAGGCCAAATCACATATCGTGATACTACATGAAATAGTATCAAAATATTGGTAAAAATGAATATACTTACGTAATATCAAACTACATGAAAAACGTGAAAAAATTAACTATTTAACCATATTTGAGGATTTTAACTTCAAATCATAGAGCGAGGTTTCGTATTATTTAGATCCAAGAAAAGACATATGACAATGTTGTTTCCAAAACAAATGAGAAAAAACAATGTGTTTTCATTAGAATTAACTAAAATGTTATTGATTTTCCGTGTATATTACCGATGGAAGATGTACACGAAAACCCGCTCTAATCCGGCTGAAACGTCGATATATGCAATAAAAACCGAACTTCTTCCCTTTTCAATATCTTACTCAGTATTTTAACGAGAAACAAATAGATGATAGAAAATGATGTATTTAAGGTTATTATCTAATCAATTATGTGTTTGCATCATTTTTACCGTATATATAATGAATTAATACCTATAAAATGAAAATTCACAAAAACGTGGAAAAACGGCAAAATATTGCCTTATTCGATGATGTTTTATTTAAATCACATAAAGGAAAAGGGGATGATAACCGTCAAAATATTGCTGAATTCGATGATTTTTCGTACGAAACAAAATGCAAGAAAACTTGCTTAAAATGCAATATTATGCGAAATTCTGAGATTTGAAGGTCAAATCACATATCGTGATACTACATGAAATAGTATCGAAATATTGGTAAAAATGAATATATTTACGTAATATCAAACTACATGATTAACGTGAAAAAAGTAACTATTTTACCATATTTGAGGATATTACCTTCAAATCATAGAGCGATGTTTCGTATTTTTTAAATCCAAGAAAAGACATATGACAATGTTCTTTCCAATACAAATGATAAAAAACAATGTGTTTTCATTAGAATTAACTAAAACGTTCTTGATTTTCCGTTTAAATTACCGATGGAAGATGTACACGTAAAACCGCTCTAATCCAGCTGAAACGTCGATATATGCAATAAAAACCGAACTTCTCCCCTTTTCAATATCTTATTCAGAATTTTAACGAGAAACAAATAGATGATTGAAAATGAAGTATTTAAGGTTATTATCTAATCAATTATTATTTTGCATCATTTTTATCGTATATATAATGAATTAATACCTATAAACTGAAAATTCACAAAAACGTGGAAAAACGGCAAAATATTGCCTAATTCGATGATATTTTGTTTAAATCACATAAAGGAAAAGTAGACGATAAACGTCAAAATATTGCTAAATTCGATGACTTTTCGTACGAAACAAAATGCAAGAAAACTTGCTTAAAATGCAATATTATGCGATATTCTGAGATTTGAAGGCCAAATCACATACCGTGAAACTACATGAATTAGTATCGAAATATTGGTAAAAATGAATATATTTACGTAATATCAAACTACATGATTAACGTGAAAATTCACTATTTTTCCATATTTGAGGATTTTAACTTCAAATCATTGAGCGAGGTTTCGTATTATTTAGATCCAAAAAAAGACATATGACAATGTTGTTTCCAATACGAATGATAAAAAACAATGTGTTTCCAATACGAATGATAAAAAACAATGTGTTTTCATTAGAATTAACTAAAACTGTTCTTGATTTTCCGTTTATATTACCGATGGAAGATGTACACGTAAAACCGCTCTAATCCGGCTGAAACGTCGATATATGCAATAAAAACCGAACTTCTCCCCTTTTCAATATCTTACTCAGAATTTTAACGAGAAACAAATAGATGATTGAAAATGATGTATTTAAGGTTATTATCTAATCAATTATGTGTTTGCATCATTTTTACCGTATATATAATGAATTAATACCTATAAACTGAAAATTCACAAAAACGTGGAAAAACGGCAAAATATTGCCTTATTCGATGATGTTTTGTTTAAATCACATAAAGGAAAAGGGGATGATAAACGTTAAAATATTGCTAAATTCGATTATTTTTCGTACGAAACAAAATGCAAGAAAACTTGCTTCAAATGCAATATTATGCGAAATTCTGAGATTTGAAGGTCAAATCACATATCGTGATACTACATGAAATAGTATCGAAATATTGGTAAAAATGAATATATTTACGTAATATCAAACTACATAATTAACGTGAAAAAGTAACTATTTTACCATATTCGAGGATATTACCTTCAAATCATAGAGCGATGTTTCGAATTTTTTAAATCCAAGAAAAGACATATGACAATGTTGTTTCCAATACAAATGATAAAAAACAATGTGTTTTCAATAGAATTAATTAAAATGTTCTTGATTTTCTGTTTATATTACCGATGGAAGATGTACACGTAAAACCGCTCTAATCCGGCTGAAACGTCGATATATGCAATAAAAACCGAACTTCTCCCCTTTTCAATATCTTACTCAGTATTTTAACGAGAAACAAATAGATGATTGAAAATGAAGTATTTAAGGTTATTATCTAATCAATTATGTGTTTGCATCATTTTTACCGTATATATAATGAATTAATACCTATAAACTGAAAATTCACAAAAACGTGGAAAAACGGCAAAATATTGTCTTATTCGATGATGTTTTGTTTAAATCACATAAAGGAAATGGGGATGATAAACGTCAAAATATTGCTATATTCGATTATTTTTCATACGAAACAAAATGCAAGAAAACTTGCTTAAAATGCAATATTATGCGAAATTCGGAGATATGAAGGCCAAATCACATATCGTGATACTAGATGAAATAGTATCGAAATATTGGTAAAAATGAATATATTTACGTAATATCAAACTACATGAAAAACGTGAAAAAATTAACTATTTAATCATATTTGAGGATTTTAACTTCAAATCATAGAGCAAGGTTTCGTATTATTTAGATCCAAGAAATGACATATGACACTGTTGTTTCCAATACAAATGATAAAAAACAATGTGTTTTCATTAGAATTAACTAAAATGTTCTTGATTTTCCGTTTATATTACCGATGGAAGATATACACGAAAACATCTCTATTCCGGCTAGAACGTCGATATATGCAATAAAAACAGAACTCCTCCCCTTTTCAATATCTTACTCAGTATTTAAACGAGAAACAAATAGTTGATTGAAAATGAAGTATTTAAGGTTATTATATAATCAATTATGTGTTTGCATCATTTTTATCGTAAATATAATGAATTAATACGTATAAACTGAAAATTCACAAAAACGTGGAAAAACGGCAAAATATTGCCTAATTCGATGATATTTTGTTTAAATCACATAGAGGAAAAGGGGATGATACACGTCAGAATATTGATTCGAGGATTTTTCGTACGAAACAAAATGCAAGAAAACTTGCATAAAATGCAATATTATGCGAAATTCTGAGATTTGAAGGCCAAATCACATATCGTGATACGACATGAAATAGTATCGAAATATTGATAAAAATTATTATATATATACGTAATATCAAACTACATGATTAACGTGAAAAAAGAAACTATTTTACCATATTTGAGGATTTTAACTTCAAAAAATAGAGCGATGTTTCGTACTATTTAGATCCAAGAAAAGACATATGACAATGTTGTTTCCAATACAAATGATAAAAACAATGTGTTTTCATTAGAATTAACTAAAATATTCCTGATTTTCCGTTTATATTACCGATGGAAGATGTACACGAAAACATCTCTATTCCGGCTGGAACGTCGATATATGCAATAAAAACAGAACTCCTCCCCTTTTCAATATCTTACTCAGTATTTAAACGAGAAAGAAATAGTTGATTGAAAATGAAGTATTTAAGGTTATTATATAATCAATTATGTGTTTGTATCATTTTTATCATATATATAATGAATTAATACCTATAAACTGAAAATTCACAAAAACGTGGAAAAACGGCAAAATATTGTCTAATTCGATGATATTTTGTTTAAATCACATAGAGGAAAAGGGGATGATAAACGTCAAAATATTGCTAAATTCGATGATTTTTCGTACGCAACAAAATGCAAGAAAACTTGCTTAAAATGATATATTATGCGAAATTCTGAGATTTGAACGCCAAAACACATATCGTGATACTACATGAAATAGTATCGAAGTATTGGTAAAAATGAATATATTTACGTAATATCAAACTACATGATTAACGTGCAAAAGTCACTATTTTACCATATTTGAGGATTTTAACTTCAAATCATAGAGCGAGGTTTCGTATTATTTAGATCCAAGAAAAGACATATGACAATGTTGTTTCCAAAACGAATGATAAAAAACAATGTGTTTTCATTAGAATTAACTAAAATGTTCTTGATTTTCCGTTTATATTACCGATGGAAGATGTACACGTAAAACCGCTCTAATCCGGCTGAAACGTCGATATATGCAATAAAAACCAAACTTCTCCCCTTTTCAATATCTTATTCAGAATTTTAACGAGAAACAAATAGATGATTGAAAATGAAGTATTTAAGGTTATTATCTAATCAATTATTATTTTGCATCATTTTTATCGTATATATAATGAATTAATACCTATAAACTGAAAATTCACAAAAACGTGGAAAAACGGCAAAATATTGCCTAATTCGATGATATTTTGTTTAAATCACATAAAGGAAAAGTAGACGAAAACGTCAAAATATTGCTAAATTCGATGACTTTTCGTACGAAACAAAATGCAAGAAAACTTGCTTAAAATGCAATATTATGTGATATTCTGAGATTTGAAGGCCAAATCACATACCGTGAAACTACATGAATTAGTATCGAAATATTGGTAAAAATGAATATATTTACGTAATATCAAACTACATGATTAACGTGAAAATTCACTATTTTTCCATATTTGAGGATATTAACTTCAAATCATTGAGCGAGGTTTCGTATTATTTAGATCCAAAAAAAGACATATGACAATGTTGTTTCCAATACGAATGATAAAAAACAATGTGTTTCCAATACGAATGATAAAAAACAATGTGTTTTCATTAGAATTAACTAAAATGTTCTTGATTTTCCGTTTATATTACCGATGGAAGATGTACACGTAAAACCGCTCTTATCCGGCTGAAACGTCGATATATGCAATAAAAACCGAACTTCTCCCCTTTTCAATATCTTACTCAGTATTTTAACGAGAAACAAATAGATGATTGAAAATGATGTATTTAAGGTTATTATCTAATCAATTATGTGTTTGCATCATTTTTACCGTATACATAATGAATTAATACCTATAAACTGAAAATTCACAAAAACGTGGAAAAACGGCAAAATATTGCCTTATTCGATGATGTTTTGTTTAAATCACATAAAGGAAAAGGGGATGATAAACGTTAAAATATTGCTAAATTCGATTATTTTTCGTACGAAACAAAATGCAAGAAAACTTGCTTCAAATGCAATATTATGCGAAATTCTGAGATTTGAAGGTCAAATCACATATCGTGATACTACATGAAATAGTATCGAAATATTGGTAAAAATGAATATATTTACGTAATATCAAACTACATAATTAACGTGAAAAAAGTAACTATTTTACCATATTCGAGGATATTACCTTCAAATCATAGAGCGATGTTTCGTATTTTTTAAATCCAAGAAAAGACATATGACAATGTTGTTTCCAATACAAATGATAAAAAACAATGTGTTTTCAATAGAATTAATTAAAATGTTCTTGATTTTCTGTTTATATTACCGATGGAAGATGTACACGTAAAACCGCTCTAATCCGGCTGAAACGTCGATATATGCAATAAAAACCGAACTTCTCCCCTTTTCAATATCTAACTCAGTATTTTAACGAGAAACAAATAGATGATTGAAAATGAAGTATTTAAGGTTATTATCTAATCAATTATGTGTTTGCATCATTTTTATCGTATATATAATGAATTAATACCTATAAACTGAAAATTCACAAAAACGTGGAAAAACGGCAAAATATTGCCTAATTCGATGATATTTTGTTTAAATCACATAGAGGAAAAGGGGATGATAAACGTCAAAATATTGCTAAATTCGATGATTTTTCGTACGAAACAAAATGCAAGAAAACTTGCTTAAAATGCAATATTATGCGAAATTCTGAGATTTGAACGCCAAATCACATATCGTGATACTACATGAAATAGTATCGAAATATTGGTTAAAATCAATATATTTACGTAATATCAAACTACATGAAAAACGTGAAAAAAGTCACTATTTAACCATATTTGAGGATTTTAACTTCAAATCATAGAGCGAGGTTTAGTATTATTTAGATCCGAGAAAAGACATATGACAATGTTGTTTCCAAAACAAATGATAAAAAACAATGTGTTTTCATTAGAATTAACTAAAATGTTATTGATTTTCCGTGTATATTACCGATGGAAGATGTACACGAAAAACCGCTCTAATCCGGCTGAAACGTCGATATATGCAATAAAAACCGAACTTCTCCCCTTTTTAATATCTTATTCAGAATTTTAACGAGAAACAAATAGATGATTGAAAATGAAGTATTTAAGGTTATTATCTAATCAATTATGTGTTTGCATCTTTTTTATCGTATATATATAATGAATTAATACCTATAAACTGAAAATTCACAAAAACTTGGAAAAACGGCAAAATATTGCCTAATTCGATGATATTTTGTTTAAATCACATAAAGGAAAAGTAGACGATAAACGTCAAAATATTGCTAAATTCGATGATTTTTTGTACGAAACAAAATGCAAGAAAACTTGCTTAAAATGCGATATTCTGAGATTTGAAGGCCAAATCACATACCGTGAAACTATATGAATTAGCATCGAAATATTGGTAAAAATGAATATATTTACGTAATATCAAACTACATGATTAACGTGAAAATTCACTATTTTACCATATTTGCGGATTTTAACTTCAAATCATTGAGCGAGGTTTCGTATTATTTAGATCCAAAAAAAGACATATGATAATGTTGTTTCCAATACGAATGATAAAAAACAATGTGTTTCCAATACGAATGATAAAAAACAATGTGTTTTCATTAGAATTAACTAAAATGTTCTTGATTTTCCGTTTATATTACCGATGGAAGATGTACACGTAAAACCGCTCTAATCCGGCTGAAACGTCGATATATGCAATAAAAACCGAACTTCTCCCCTTTTCAATATCTTACTCAGTATTTTAACGAGAAACAAATAGATGATTGAAAATGATGTATTTAAGGTTATTATCTAATCAATTATGAGTTTGCATCATTTTTACCGTATATATAATGAATTAATACCTATAAACTGAAAATTCACAAAAACGTGGAAAAACGGCAAAATATTGCCTTATTCGATGATGTTTTGTTTAAATCACATAAAGGAAAAGGGGATGATAAACGTCAAAATATTGCTAAATTCGATGGTTTTTCGTACGAAACAAAATGCAAGAAAACTTGCTTAAAATGCAATATTATGCGAAATTCTGAGATTTGAAGGTCAAATCACATATCGTGATACTACATGAAATAGTATCGAAATATTGGTAAAAATGAATATATTTACGTAATATCAAACTACATGATTAACGTGAAAAAAGTAACTATTTTACCATATTCGAGGATATTACCTTCAAATCATAGAGCGATGTTTCGTATTTTTTAAATCCAAGAAAAGACATATGACAATGTTGTTTCCAATACAAATGATAAAAAACAATGTGTTTTCAATAGAATTAATTAAAATGTTCTTGATTTTCTGTTTATATTACCGATGGAAGATGTACACGTAAAACCGCTCTATTCCGGCTGAAACGTCGATATGTGCATTAAAAACAGAACTTCTCCCCTTTTCAATATCTTACTCAGTATTTTAACGAGAAACAAATACATGATTGAAAATGAAGTATTTAAGGTTATTATCTAATCAATTATGTTTTTGCATCATTTTTATCGAATATTTAATGAATTAATAACAAAAAACTGAAAATTCACAAAAACGTGAAAAACCGCTAAATATTGCCTAATTCGAGGATGTTTTGTTTAAATCACATAAAGGAAAGGGGATGATAAACGTCAAAATATTGATAAATTCGATGATTTTTCGTACGAAACAAAATGCAAGAAAACTTGCTTAAAATGCAATATAATGCGACATTCTGAGATATGAAGGCCAAATCACATATCGTGATACTACATGAAATAGGATCGAAATATTGGTAAAAACGAATATATTTACGTAATATCAAACTACATGATTAACGTGAAAAAGTCACTATTTTACCATATATGAGGTTTTTAACTTCAAATCATTGAGCTAGGTTTCGTATTATTTAGATCCAAGAAAAGACAAATGACAATGTTGTTTCCAATACGAATGATAAAAAACAATGTGTTTTCATTAGAATTAACTAAAATGTTCTTGATTTTCCGTTTATATTACCGATGGAAGATGTACACGTAAAACCGCTCTAATACGGCTGAAACGTCGATGTATGCAATAAAAACCGAACTTCTCCCCTTTTCAATATCTTATTCAGAATTTTAACGAGAAACAAATAGATGATTGAAAATGAAGTATTTAAGGTTATTATCTAATCAATTATTATTTTGCATCATTTTTATCGTATATATAATGAATTAATACCTATAAACTGAAAATTCACAAAAACGTGGAAAAACGGCAAAATATTGCCTAATTCGATGATATTTTGTTTAAATTACATAAAGGAAAAGGGGATGATAAACGTCAAAATATTGCTAAATTCGATGATTTTTCGTACGAAACAAAATGCAAGAAAACTTGCTTAAAATGCAATATTATGCGAAATTCTGAGATTTGAAGGCCAAATCACATATCGTGATACTACATGAAATAGTATCGAAATATTGATAAAAATTAATATATATACGTAATATCAAACTACATGATTAACGTGAAAAAAGAAACTATTTTACCATATTTGAGGATTTTAACTTCAAAAAATAGAGCGATGTTTCGTATTATTTAGATCCAAGAAAAGACATATGACAATGTTGTTTCCAATACAAATGATAAAAACAATGTGTTTTCATTAGAATTAACTAAAATATTCCTGATTTTCCGTTTATATTACCGATGGAAGATGTACACGAAAACATCTCTATTCCGGCTGGAACGTCGATATATGCAATAAAAACAGAACTCCTCCCCTTTTCAATATCTTACTCCGTATTTAAACGAGAAAGAAATAGTTGATTGAAAATGAAGTATTTAAGGTTATTATATAATCAATTATGTGTTTGCATCATTTTTATCATATATATAATGAATTGATACCTATAAACTGAAAATTCACAAAAACGTGGAAAAACGGCAAAATATTGCCTAATTCGATGATATTTTGTTTTAATCACATAGATGAAAAGGGGATGATAAACGTCAAAATATTGCTAAATTCGATGATTTTTCGTACGAAACAAAATGCAAGAAAACTTGCTTAAAATGCAATATTATGCGAAATTCTGAGATTTGAACGCCAAATCAAATATACTACATGAAATAGTATCGAAGTATTGTTAAAAATGAATATATTTACGTAATATCAAACTACATGATTAACGTGAAAAAGTCACTATTTTACCATATTTGAGGATTTTAACTTCAAATCATAGAGCGAGGTTTCGTATTATTTAGATCCAAGAAAAGACATATGACAATGTTGTTTCCAATACGAATGATAAAAAACAATGTGTTTTCATTAGAATTAACTAAAATGTTCTTGATTTTCCGTTTATATTACCGATGGAAGATGTACACGTAAAACCGCTCTAATCCGGCTGAAACGTCGATATATGCAATAAAAACCGAACTTCTCCCCTTTTCAATATCTTTTTCAGAATTTTAACGAGAAGCAAATATATGATTGAAAATGAAGTATTTAAGGTTATTATATAATCAATTATTATTTTGCATCATTTTTATCGTATATATAATGAATTAATACCTAAAACTGAAAATTCACAAAAACGTGGAAAAACGGCAAAATATTGCCTAATTCGATGATATTTTGTTTAAATTACATAAAGGAAAAGGAGACGATAAACGTCAAAATATTGCTAAATTCGATGATTTTTCGTACGAAACAAAATGCAAGAAAACTTGCTTAAAATGCAATATTACGCGAAATTCTGAGATTTGAAGGCCAAATCACATATCGTGATACTACATGAAATAGTATCGAAATATTGGTAAAAATGAATATATTTACGTAATATCAAACTACATGAAAAACGTAAAAAAAGTCACTATATAATCATATTTGACCATTTTAACTTCAAATCATAGAGCGAGGTTTCGTATTATTTAGATCCAAGAAAAGACATATGACAATATTGTTTCCAATACAAATGATAAAAAACAATGTGTTTTCATTAGAAATAACTAAAATGTTCTTGATTTTCCGTGTATATTACCGATGGAAGATGTAAACGTAAAACCGCTCTAATCCAGCTGAAACGTCGATATATGCAATAAAAACCGAACTTCTCCCCTTTTCAATATCTTACTCAGTATTTTAACGAGAAACAAATAGATGATTGAAAATGATGTATTTAAAATTATTATCTAATCAATTATGTGTTTGCATCATTTTTACCGTATATATAATGAATTAATACCTATAAACTGAAAATTCACAAAAACGTAGAAAAACGGCAAAATATTGCCTTATTCGATGATGTTTTGTTTAAATCACATAAAGGAAAAGTAGACGATAAACGTCAAAATATTGCTAAATTCGATGATTTTTCGTACGAAACAAAATGCAAGAAAACTTGCTTAAAATGCAATATTACGCGATATTCTGAGATTTGAAGGCCAAATCACATACCGTGAAACTACATGAATTAGTATCGAAATATTGGTAAAAATGAATATATTTACGTAATATCAAACTACATGATTAACGTGAAAAAAGTAACTATTTTACCATATTTGAGGATATTACCTTCAAATCATAGAGCGATGTTTCGTATTTTTTAAATCCAAGAAAAGACATATGACAATGTTGTTTCCAATACAAATGATAAAAAACAATGTGTTTTCAATAGAATTAACTAAAATGTTCTTGATTTTCTGTTTATATTACCGATGGAAGATGTACACGTAAAACCGCTCTAATCTGGCTGAAACGTCGATATATGCAATAAAAACCGAACTTCTACCCTTTTCAATATCTTACTCAGTATTTTAACGAGAAACAAATAGATGATTGAAAATTAAGTATTTAAGGTTATTATCTAATCAATTATGTGTTTGCATCATTTTTATTGTATATATAATGAATTAATACCTATAAACTGAAAATTCACAAAAACGTGGAAAAATGGCAAAATATTGCCTAATTCGGTGATATTTTGTTTAAATCACATAAAGGAAAAGGAGATGATAAACGTCAAAATATTGCTAAATTCGATGAGTTTTCGTACGAAACAAAATGCAAGAAAACTTGCTTAAAATGCAATATTATGCGAAATTCGGATATATGAAGGCCAAATCACATATCGTGATACTAGAGGAAATAGTATCGAAATATTGGTAAAAATGAATATATTTACGTAATATCAAACTACATGAAAAACGTGAAAAAATTAACTATTTAATGATATTTGAGGATTTTAACTTCAAACCATAGAGCGAGGTTTCGTATTATTTAGATCCAAGAAATGACATATGACAATGTTGTTTCCAATACAAATTATAAAAAACAGTGTGTTTTCATTAGAATTAACTAAAATCTTCTTGATTTTCCGTTTATATTACCGATGGAAGATGTACACGAAAACATCTCTAATCCGGCTGGAACGTCGATATATGCAATAAAAACAGAACTCCTCCCCTTTTCAATATCTTACTCAGTATTTAAACGAGAAACAAATAGTTGATTGAAAATTAGGTATTTAAGGTTATTATATAATCAATTATGTGTTTGCATCATTTTTATCGTATATATAATGAATTAATACCTATAAACTGAAAATTCACAAAAACGTGGAAAAACGGCAAAATATTGCCTAATTCGATGATATTTTGTTTAAATCACATATAGGAAAAGTGGATGATACACGTCAAAATATTGATTCGAGGATTTTTCGTACGAAACAAAATGCAAGAAAACTTGCTTAAAATGCAATATTATGCGAAATTCTGAGATTTGAAGGCCAAATCACATATCGTGATACTACATGAAATAGTATCGAAATATTGATAAAAATTAATATATATACGTAATATCAAACTACATGATTGACGTGAAAAAAGAAACTGTTTTACCATATTTGAGGATTTTAACTTCAAAAAATAGAGCGATGTTTCGTATTATTTAGTTCCAAGAAAATATATAAAACAGAACTCCTCCCCTTTTCAATATCTTACTCAGTATTTAAACGAGAAAGAAATAGTTGATTGAAAATGAAGTATTTAAGGTTATTATATAATCAATTATGTGTTTGCATCATTTTTATCGAATATATAATGAATTAATACCTATAAACTGATAATTCACAAAAACGTGGAAAAACGGCAAAATATTGCCTAATTCGATGATATTTTGTTTACATCACATAAAGGAAAAGGAGATGATAAACGTCAAAATATTGCTAAATTCGATGATTTTTCGTACGAAACAAAATGCAAGAAAACTTGCTTAAAATGCAATATTATGCGAAATTCTGAGATTTGAACGCCAAATCACATATACTACATGAAATAGTATCGAAGTATTGGTAAAAATGAATATATTTACGTAATATCAAACTACATGATTAACGTGAAAAAGTCACTATTTTACCATATTAGAGGATTTTAACTTCAAATCATAGAGCGAGGTTTCGTATTATTTAGATCCAAGAAAAGACATATGACAATGTTGTTTCCAATACGAATGATAAAAAACAATGTGTTTTCATTAGAATTAACTAAAATGTTCTTGATTTTCCGTTTAAATTACCGATGGAAGATGTACACGTAAAACCGCTCTAATCCGGCTGAAACGTCGATATATGCAATAAAAACCGAACTTCTCCCCTTTTCAATATCTTACTCAGTATTTTAACAAGAAACAAATAGATGATTGAAAATGAAGTATTTAAGGTTATTATCTAATCAATTATGTGTTTGTATCATTTTTATCATATATATAATGAATTAATACCCATAGACTGAAAATTCACAAAAACGTGGAAAAACGGCAAATTATTGGCTAATTCGATGATATTTTGTTTAAATCACATAAAGGAAAAGGAGATGATAAACGTCAAAATATTGCTAAATTCGATGATTTTTCGTGCGAAACAAAATGTAAGAAAACTTGCTTAAAATGCAATATTATGCGAAATTCTAAGATTTGAAGGCCAAATCACATATCGTGATACTACATGAAATAGTATCAAAATATTGGTAAAAATGAATATACTTACGTAATATCAAACTACATGAAAAACGTGAAAAAATTAACTATTTAACCATATTTGAGGATTTTAACTTCATATCATAGAGCGAGGATTCGTATTATTTAGATCCAAGAAAAGACATATGACAATGTTGTTTCCAAAACAAATGAGAAAAAACAATGTGTTTTCATTAGAATTAACTAAAATGTTATTGATTTTCCGTGTATATTACCGATGGAAGATGTACACGAAAACCCGCTCTAATCCGGCTGAAACGTCGATATATGCAATAAAAACCGAACTTCTTCCCTTTTCAATATCTTACTCAGTATTTTAACGAGAAACAAATAGATGATAGAAAATGATGTATTTAAGGTTATTATCTAATCAATTATGTGTTTGCATCATTTTTACCGTATATATAATGAATTAATACCTATAAAATGAAAATTCACAAAAACGTGGAAAAACGGCAAAATATTGCCTTATTCGATGATGTTTTATTTAAATCACATAAAGGAAAAGGGGATGATAACCGTCAAAATATTGCTGAATTCGATGATTTTTCGTACGAAACAAAATGCAAGAAAACTTGCTTAAAATGCAATATTATGCGAAATTCTGAGATTTGAAGGTCAAATCACATATCGTGATACTACATGAAATAGTATCGAAATATTGGTAAAAATGAATATATTTACGTAATATCAAACTACATGATTAACGTGAAAAAAGTAACTATTTTACCATATTTGAGGATATTACCTTCAAATCATAGAGCGATGTTTCGTATTTTTTAAATCCAAGAAAAGACATATGACAATGTTCTTTCCAATACAAATGATAAAAAACAATGTGTTTTCATTAGAATTAACTAAAATGTTCTTGATTTTCCGTTTAAATTACCGATGGAAGATGTACACGTAAAACCGTTCTAATCCTGCTGAAACGTCGATATATGCAATAAAAACCGAACTTCTCCCCTTTTCAATATCTTACTCAGTATTTAAACGAGAAAGAAATAGTTGATTGAAAATGAAGTATTTAAGGTTATTATATAATCAATTACGTGTTTGCATCATTTTTATCGTATATATAATGAATTAATACCTATAAACTGAAAATTCACAAAAACGTGGAAAAACGGCAAAATATTGCCTAATTCGATGATATTTTGTTTAAATCACATATAGGAAAAGTGGATGATACACGTCAAAATATTGATTCGAGGATTTTTCGTACGAAACAAAATGCAAGAAAACTTGCTTAAAATGCAATATTATGCGAAATTCTGAGATTTGAAGGCCAAATCACATATCGTGATACTACATGAAATAGTATCGAAATATTGATAAAAATTAATATATATACGTAATATCAAACTACATGATTGACGTGAAAAAAGAAACTGTTTTACCATATTTGAGGATTTTAACTTCAAAAAATAGAGCGATGTTTCGTATTATTTAGTTCCAAGAAAAGATATAAAACAGAACTCCTCCCCTTTTCAATATCTTACTCAGTATTTAAACGAGAAAGAAATAGTTGATTGAAAATGAAGTATTTAAGGTTATTATATAATCAATTATGTGTTTGCATCATTTTTATCGAATATATAATGAATTAATACCTATAAACTGATAATTCACAAAAACGTGGAAAAACGGCAAAATATTGCCTAATTCGATGATATTTTGTTTACATCACATAAAGGAAAAGGAGATGATAAACGTCAAAATATTGCTAAATTCGATGATTTTTCGTACGAAACAAAATGCAAGAAAACTTGCTTAAAATGCAATATTATGCGAAATTCTGAGATTTGAACGCCAAATCACATATACTACATGAAATAGTATCGAAGTATTGGTAAAAATGAATATATTTACGTAATATCAAACTACATGATTAACGTGAAAAAGTCACTATTTTACCATATTAGAGGATTTTAACTTCAAATCATAGAGCGAGGTTTCGTATTATTTAGATCCAAGAAAAGACATATGACAATGTTGTTTCCAATACGAATGATAAAAAACAATGTGTTTTCATTAGAATTAACTAAAATGTTCTTGATTTTCCGTTTAAATTACCGATGGAAGATGTACACGTAAAACCGCTCTAATCCGGCTGAAACGTCGATATATGCAATAAAAACCGAACTTCTCCCCTTTTCAATATCTTACTCAGTATTTTAACAAGAAACAAATAGATGATTGAAAATGAAGTATTTAAGGTTATTATCTAATCAATTATGTGTTTGTATCATTTTTATCATATATATAATGAATTAATACCCATAGACTGAAAATTCACAAAAACGTGGAAAAACGGCAAATTATTGCCTAATTCGATGATATTTTGTTTAAATCACATAAAGGAAAAGGAGATGATAAACGTCAAAATATTGCTAAATTCGATGATTTTTCGTGCGAAACAAAATGTAAGAAAACTTGCTTAAAATGCAATATTATGCGAAATTCTAAGATTTGAAGGCCAAATCACATATCGTGATACTACATGAAATAGTATCAAAATATTGGTAAAAATGAATATACTTACGTAATATCAAACAACATGAAAAACGTGAAAAAATTAACTATTTAACCATATTTGAGGATTTTAACTTCAAATCATAGAGCGAGGTTTCGTATTATTTAGATCCAAGAAAAGACATATGACAATGTTGTTTCCAAAACAAATGAGAAAAAACAATGTGTTTTCATTAGAATTAACTAAAATGTTATTGATTTTCCGTGTATATTACCGATGGAAGATGTACACGAAAACCCGCTCTAATCCGGCTGAAACGTCGATATATGCAATAAAAACCGAACTTCTTCCCTTTTCAATATCTTACTCAGTATTTTAACGAGAAACAAATAGATGATAGAAAATGATGTATTTAAGGTTATTATCTAATCAATTATGTGTTTGCATCATTTTTACCGTATATATAATGAATTAATACCTATAAAATGAAAATTCACAAAAACGTGGAAAAACGGCAAAATATTGCCTTATTCGATGATGTTTTATTTAAATCACATAAAGGAAAAGGGGATGATAACCGTCAAAATATTGCTGAATTCGATGATTTTTCGTACGAAACAAAATGCAAGAAAACTTGCTTAAAATGCAATATTATGCGAAATTCTGAGATTTGAAGGTCAAATCACATATCGTGATACTACATGAAATAGTATCGAAATATTGGTAAAAATGAATATATTTACGTAATATCAAACTACATGATTAACGTGAAAAAAGTAACTATTTTACCATATTTGAGGATATTACCTTCAAATCATAGAGCGATGTTTCGTATTTTTTAAATCCAAGAAAAGACATATGACAATGTTCTTTCCAATACAAATGATAAAAAACAATGTGTTTTCATTAGAATTAACTAAAACGTTCTTGATTTTCCGTTTAAATTACCGATGGAAGATGTACACGTAAAACCGCTCTAATCCGGCTGAAACGTCGATATATGCAATAAAAACCGAACTTCTCCCCTTTTCAATATCTTACTCAGTATTTTAACAAAAAACAAATAGATGATTGAAAATGAAGTATTTAAGGTTATTATCTAATCAATTATGTGTTTGTATCATTTTTATCGTATATATAATGAATTAATACCCATAGACTTAAAATTCACAAAAACGTGGAAAAACGGCAAATTATTGCCTAATTCGATGATATTTTGTTGAAATCACATAAAGGAAAAGGAGATGATA
This sequence comes from Procambarus clarkii, assembly GCF_040958095.1. Taxonomy (NCBI): domain Eukaryota; kingdom Metazoa; phylum Arthropoda; class Malacostraca; order Decapoda; family Cambaridae; genus Procambarus; species Procambarus clarkii. The sequence continues at coordinate 30,600,200 of NC_091218.1, read as the reverse complement.
AACGTCAAAATATTGCTAAATTCGATGATTTTTCGTGCGAAACAAAATGTAAGAAAACTTGCTTAAAATGCAATATTATGCGAAATTCTAAGATTTGAAGGCCAAATCACATATCGTGATACTACATGAAATAGTATCGAAATATTGGTAAAAATTAATATATTTACGTAATATCAAACTACATGAAAAACGTGAAAAAATGAACTATTTAACCATATTTGAGCATTTTAACTTCAAATCATAGAGCGAGGTTTCGTATTATTTAGATCCAAGAAAAGACATATGACAATGTTGTTTCCAATACAAATTATAAAAAACAGTGTGTTTTCATTAGAATTAACTAAAATGTTCTTGATTTTCCGTTTATATTACCGATGGAAGATGTACACGAAAACATCTCTATTCCGGCTGGAACGTCGATATATGCAATAAAAACAGAACTCCTCCCCTTTTCAATATCTTATTCAGTATTTAAACGAGAAACAAATAGTTGATTGAAAATTAGGTATTTAAGGTTATTATATAATCAATTATGTGTTTGCATCATTTTTATCGTATATATAATGAATTAATACCTATAAACTGAAAATTCACAAAAACGTGGAAAAACGGCAAAATATTGCATAATTCAATGATATTTTGTTTAAATCACATATAGGAAAAGGGGATGATACACGTCAAAATATTGATTCGAGGATTTTTCGTACGAAACAAAATCCAAGAAAACTTGCTTAAAATGCAATATTATGCGAAATTCTGAGATTTGAAGGCCAAATCACATATCGTGATACTACATGAAATAGTATCGAAATATTGATAAAAATTAATATATATACGTAATATCAAACTACATGATTGACGTGAAAAAAGAAACTATTTTACCATATTTGAGGATTTTAACTTCAAAAAATAGAGCGATGTTTCGTATTATTTAGATCCAAGAAAAGATATAAAACAGAACTCCTCCCCTTTTCAATATCTTACTCAGTATTTAAACGAGAAAGAAATAGTTGATTGAAAATGAAGTATTTAAGGTTATTATATAATCAATTATGTGTTTGCATCATTTTTATCGAATATATAATGAATTAATACCTATAAACTGATAATTCACAAAAACGTGGAAAAACGGCAAAATATTGCCTAATTCGATGATATTTTGTTTAAATCACACAAAGGAAAAGGAGATGATAAACGTCAAAATATTGCTAAGGGGGCATATCAAACGCAAAAATTCGGAAAAATCGAATATTTTTGAAAAATTTATAAAAATACTACAACGTTCTGGCAACACTTTGGCGCAAACACGATAATGTTATGATATAAATTAAAGTATTTATGGTACATTTCCATGCGTAATTGTGCAGAATCCGGTGCCCCGCGGCTGTGGCGCGCCAAGAGTATTGCGTCGTACGTTCTAAACGTCAATTTTTTCGTAATAACGTCGGAAATAACTATGTATATATGACAACAAATATACACTAATTGGCAACCGTCTCCTAGTGAAGGTGAGTGAGGTACCCAGCTACAGTCACATGGTGTGTCCTGTTGAGAGTGGAGGTGTCGACGCGCGCTCCATTTTGGCTCCTGAAATCTCGCTTTAGTAGCGTCTAGTGCACAATGACCTATAAACGGAGGACTCTGAAGACAAAGGAAGCCAATTTGGCACGCGGTCGCCGTCTTTGGCAGGAAAAAGAGCCGCTGTAGCACAAGGGAGAGTTATATCAAGTGAGGATGTAGGCGGCCTCCCCGCCTCAGCTGTGAGAGGCCTGACGCCGCCGCCACACGCCTCGACCCTCCTCACACACACTCAGCCCCTCGATGTGTATGGACCGGCCACGACAGTGCCATCTACATCTACTGGTGTGGCAGTGCCATCTACATCTACTGATGTGGCAGTGCCATCTACATCTACTGGTGTGGCAGTGCCATCTACTGGTGTGGCTGGTGTTGCAGTGCCATCTACTGCTGTGGCTGGTGTTGCAGTGCCACCTTGAGGACCCACAATTCGGACCAATTTCAATAGGTTAGTATCCTTTAGTGTTATAATTTGGTATTTTGTAATAATTGTAATATGTATGTGCAGGATATATATATGTATAATTTTTTATTTTTTTATTTTTTTTTTTATTTTTTTTTTCGTTTGTTATCAGGGGATGTGCATGGAACTTGCACACCTTGCTCAATGGAAGCCTATCTGCAAGGGTGTCAATTATGAACAAAATCTGTCGAAGTCAAGCTCAGCAACAGGTGGCCGAACTTTGATCTTATTTTACTCAGGTAAGTAATTTACAACTTCAAAGTACTTCATAGCTTTCATTTATTAATCAATTTACATGCAAATTACACCTTATATGTAGAGTTTGTGCTTCTACAAAACCTAGAAGACATTTTAGTCCAAAGTCCATTTGTTGCTTTTATAAAAATTTATAAACATCATATATTGCATATTTTTGGAAGGGTAACTTTGAAAAATTATATTATTGCACTAAACACTTTATTGATAAAACTGATCACTTCAATCCTTTATTATGTGCTACTTTTAATATCTGAGTGTTATAGAAATGATTTTAGTTGACAAATGTGGTCCCTAAAATTATTTGTAAATGTTGAAAATTCGTTGCATAATACGTTGTGTATTTTTTTTCTCCTTTTCTGTTTAGGGTGTGATGGTGAAACTTGGACCAGTTGCAGCCCTTTCTATAACCATTTCAGAAATAAATTTATAAGCAAATTAAACAATTTTTAATTTCACCTTGATATGCCTCCTAAATTCGATGATTTTTCGTACGAAACAAAATGCAAGAAAACTTGCTTAAAATGCAATATTATGCGAAATTCTGAGATTTGAACGCCAAATCACATATACTACATGAAATAGTATCGAAGTATTGGTAAAAATGAATATATTTACGTAATATCAAACTACATGATTAACGTGAAAAAGTCACTATTTTACCATATTAGAGGATTTTAACTTCAAATCATAGAGCGAGGTTTCGTATTATTTAGATCCAAGAAAAGACATATGACAATGTTGTTTCCAATACGAATGATAAAAAACAATGTGTTTTCATTAGAATTAACTAAAATGTTCTTGATTTTCCGTTTAAATTACCGATGGAAGATGTACACGTAAAACCGCTCTAATCCGGCTGAAACGTCGATATATGCAATAAAAACCGAACTTCTCCCCTTTTCAATATCTTACTCAGTATTTTAACAAGAAACAAATAGATGATTGAAAATGAAGTATTTAAGGTTATTATCTAATCAATTATGTGTTTGTATCATTTTTATCATATATATAATGAATTAATACCCATAGACTGAAAATTCACAAAAACGTGGAAAAACGGCAAATTATTGCCTAATTCGATGATATTTTGTTTAAATCACATAAAGGAAAAGGAGATGATAAACGTCAAAATATTGCTAAATTCGATGATTTTTCGTGCGAAACAAAATGTAAGAAAACTTGCTTAAAATACAATATTATGCGAAATTCTAAGATTTGAAGGCCAAATCACATATCGTGATACTACATGAAATAGTATCAAAATATTGGTAAAAATGAATATACTTACGTAATATCAAACTACATGAAAAACGTGAAAAAATTAACTATTTAACCATATTTGAGGATTTTAACTTCAAATCATAGAGCGAGGTTTCGTATTATTTAGATCCAAGAAAAGACATATGACAATGTTGTTTCCAAAACAAATGAGAAAAAACAATGTGTTTTCATTAGAATTAACTAAAATGTTATTGATTTTCCGTGTATATTACCGATGGAAGATGTACACGAAAACCCGCTCTAATCCGGCTGAAACGTCGATATATGCAATAAAAACCGAACTTCTTCCCTTTTCAATATCTTACTCAGTATTTTAACGAGAAACAAATAGATGATAGAAAATGATGTATTTAAGGTTATTATCTAATCAATTATGTGTTTGCATCATTTTTACCGTATATATAATGAATTAATACCTATAAAATGAAAATTCACAAAAACGTGGAAAAACGGCAAAATATTGCCTTATTCGATGATGTTTTATTTAAATCACATAAAGGAAAAGGGGATGATAACCGTCAAAATATTGCTGAATTCGATGATTTTTCGTACGAAACAAAATGCAAGAAAACTTGCTTAAAATGCAATATTATGCGAAATTCTGAGATTTGAAGGTCAAATCACATATCGTGATACTACATGAAATAGTATCGAAATATTGGTAAAAATTAATATATTTACGTAATATCAAACTACATGAAAAACGTGAAAAAATGAACTATTTAACCATATTTGAGCATTTTAACTTCAAATCATAGAGCGAGGTTTCGTATTATTTAGATCCAAGAAAAGACATATGACAATGTTGTTTCCAATACAAATTATAAAAAACAGTGTGTTTTCATTAGAATTAACTAAAATGTTCTTGATTTTCCGTTTATATTACCGATGGAAGATGTACACGAAAACATCTCTATTCCGGCTGGAACGTCGATATATGCAATAAAAACAGAACTCCTCCCCTTTTCAATATCTTACTCAGTATTTAAACGAGAAACAAATAGTTGATTGAAAATTAGGTATTTAAGGTTATTATATAATCAATTATGTGTTTGCATCATTTTTATCGTATATATAATGAATTAATACCTATAAACTGAAAATTCACAAAAACGTGGAAAAACGGCAAAATATTGCATAATTCAATGATATTTTGTTTAAATCACATATAGGAAAAGGGGATGATACACGTCAAAATATTGATTCGAGGATTTTTCGTACGAAACAAAATGCAAGAAAACTTGCTTAAAATGCAATATTATGCGAAATTCTGAGATTTGAAGGCCAAATCACATATCGTGATACTACATGAAATAGTATCGAAATATTGATAAAAATTAATATATATACGTAATATCAAACTACATGATTGACGTGAAAAAAGAAACTATTTTACCATATTTGAGGATTTTAACTTCAAAAAATAGAGCGATGTTTCGTATTATTTAGATCCAAGAAAAGATATAAAACAGAACTCCTCCCCTTTTCAATATCTTACTCAGTATTTAAACGAGAAAGAAATAGTTGATTGAAAATGAAGTATTTAAGGTTATTATATAATCAATTATGTGTTTGCATCATTTTTATCGAATATATAATGAATTAATACCTATAAACTGATAATTCACAAAAACGTGGAAAAACGGCAAAATATTGCCTAATTCGATGATATTTTGTTTAAATCACACAAAGGAAAAGGAGATGATAAACGTCAAAATATTGCTAAGGGGGCATATCAAACGCAAAAATTCGGAAAAATCGAATATTTTTGAAAAATTTATAAAAATACTACAACGTTCTGGCAACACTTTGGCGCAAACACGATAATGTTATGATATAAATTAAAGTATTTATGGTACATTTCCATGCGTAATTGTGCAGAATCCGGTGCCCCGCGGCTGTGGCGCGCCAAGAGTATTGCGTCGTACGTTCTAAACGTCAATTTTTTCGTAATAACGTCGGAAATAACTATGTATATATGACAACAAATATACACTAATTGGCAACCGTCTCCTAGTGAAGGTGAGTGAGGTACCCAGCTACAGTCACATGGTGTGTCCTGTTGAGAGTGGAGGTGTCGACGCGCGCTCCATTTTGGCTCCTGAAATCTCGCTTTAGTAGCGTCTAGTGCACAATGACCTATAAACGGAGGACTCTGAAGACAAAGGAAGCCAATTTGGCACGCGGTCGCCGTCTTTGGCAGGAAAAAGAGCCGCTGTAGCACAAGGGAGAGTTATATCAAGTGAGGATGTAGGCGGCCTCCCCGCCTCAGCTGTGAGAGGCCTGACGCCGCCGCCACACGCCTCGACCCTCCTCACACACACTCAGCCCCTCGATGTGTATGGACCGGCCACGACAGTGCCATCTACATCTACTGGTGTGGCAGTGCCATCTACATCTACTGATGTGGCAGTGCCATCTACATCTACTGGTGTGGCAGTGCCATCTACTGGTGTGGCTGGTGTTGCAGTGCCATCTACTGCTGTGGCTGGTGTTGCAGTGCCACCTTGAGGACCCACAATTCGGACCAATTTCAATAGGTTAGTATCCTTTAGTGTTATAATTTGGTATTTTGTAATAATTGTAATATGTATGTGCAGGATATATATATGTATAATTTTTTATTTTTTTATTTTTTTTTTTATTTTTTTTTTCGTTTGTTATCAGGGGATGTGCATGGAACTTGCACACCTTGCTCAATGGAAGCCTATCTGCAAGGGTGTCAATTATGAACAAAATCTGTCGAAGTCAAGCTCAGCAACAGGTGGCCGAACTTTGATCTTATTTTACTCAGGTAAGTAATTTACAACTTCAAAGTACTTCATAGCTTTCATTTATTAATCAATTTACATGCAAATTACACCTTATATGTAGAGTTTGTGCTTCTACAAAACCTAGAAGACATTTTAGTCCAAAGTCCATTTGTTGCTTTTATAAAAATTTATAAACATCATATATTGCATATTTTTGGAAGGGTAACTTTGAAAAATTATATTATTGCACTAAACACTTTATTGATAAAACTGATCACTACAATCCTTTATTATGTGCTACTTTTAATATCTGAGTGTTATAGAAATGATTTTAGTTGACAAATGTGGTCCCTAAAATTATTTGTAAATGTTGAAAATTCGTTGCATAATACGTTGTGTATTTTTTTTCTCCTTTTCTGTTTAGGGTGTGATGGTGAAACTTGGACCAGTTGCAGCCCTTTCTATAACCATTTCAGAAATAAATTTATAAGCAAATTAAACAATTTTTAATTTCACCTTGATATGCCTCCTAAATTCGATGATTTTTCGTACGAAACAAAATGCAAGAAAACTTGCTTAAAATGCAATATTATGCGAAATTCTGAGATTTGAACGCCAAATCACATATACTACATGAAATAGTATCGAAGTATTGGTAAAAATGAATATATTTACGTAATATCAAACTACATGATTAACGTGAAAAAAGTAACTATTTTACCATATTTGAGGATATTACCTTCAAATCATAGAGCGATGTTTCGTATTTTTTAAATCCAAGAAAAGACATATGACAATGTTCTTTCCAATACAAATGATAAAAAACAATGTGTTTTCATTAGAATTAACTAAAACGTTCTTGATTTTCCGTTTAAATTACCGATGGAAGATGTACACGTAAAACCGCTCTAATCCGGCTGAAACGTCGATATATGCAATAAAAACCGAACTTCTCCCCTTTTCAATATCTTACTCAGTATTTTAACAAAAAACAAATAGATGATTGAAAATGAAGTATTTAAGGTTATTATCTAATCAATTATGTGTTTGTATCATTTTTATCGTATATATAATGAATTAATACCCATAGACTTAAAATTCACAAAAACGTGGAAAAACGGCAAATTATTGCCTAATTCGATGATATTTTGTTGAAATCACATAAAGGAAAAGGAGATGATAAACGTCAAAATATTGCTAAATTCGATGATTTTTCGTGCGAAACAAAATGTAAGAAAACTTGCTTAAATTGCAATATTATGCGAAATTCTAAGATTTGAAGGCCAAATCACATATCGTGATACTACATGAAATAGTATCGAAATATTGGTAAAAATTAATATATTTACGTAATATCAAACTACATGAAAAACGTGAAAAAATGAACTATTTAACCATATTTGAGCATTTTAACTTCAAATCATAGAGCGAGGTTTCGTATTATTTAGATCCAAGAAAAGACATATGACAATGTTGTTTCCAATACAAATTATAAAAAACAGTGTGTTTTCATTAGAATTAACTAAAATGTTCTTGATTTTCCGTTTATATTACCGATGGAAGATGTACACGAAAACATCTCTATTCCGGCTGGAACGTCGATATATGCAATAAAAACAGAACTCCTCCCCTTTTCAATATCTTACTCAGTATTTAAACGAGAAACAAATAGTTGATTGAAAATTAGGTATTTAAGGTTATTATATAATCAATTATGTGTTTGCATCATTTTTATCGTATATATAATGAATTAATACCTATAAACTGAAAATTCACAAAAACGTGGAAAAACGGCAAAATATTGCATAATTCAATGATATTTTGTTTAAATCACATATAGGAAAAGGGGATGATACACGTCAAAATATTGATTCGAGGATTTTTCGTACGAAACAAAATGCAAGAAAACTTGCTTAAAATGCAATATTATGCGAAATTCTGAGATTTGAAGGCCAAATCACATATCGTGATACTACATGAAATAGTATCGAAATATTGATAAAAATTAATATATATACGTAATATCAAACTACATGATTGACGTGAAAAAAGAAACTATTTTACCATATTTGAGGATTTTAACTTCAAAAAATAGAGCGATGTTTCGTATTATTTAGATCCAAGAAAAGATATAAAACAGAACTCCTCCCCTTTTCAATATCTTACTCAGTATTTAAACGAGAAAGAAATAGTTGATTGAAAATGAAGTATTTAAGGTTATTATATAATCAATTATGTGTTTGCATCATTTTTATCGAATATATAATGAATTAATACCTATAAACTGATAATTCACAAAAACGTGGAAAAACGGCAAAATATTGCCTAATTCGATGATATTTTGTTTAAATCCCATAAAGGAAAAGGAGATGATAAACGTCAAAATATTGCTAAATTCGATGATTTTTCGTACGAAACAAAATGCAAGAAAACTTGCTTAAAATGCAATATTATGCGAAATTCTGAGATTTGAACGCCAAATCACATATACTACATGAAATAGTATCGAAGTATTGGTAAAAATGAATATATTTACGTAATATCAAACTACATGATTAACGTGAAAAAAGTAACTATTTTACCATATTTGAGGATATTACCTTCAAATCATAGAGCGATGTTTCGTATTTTTTAAATCCAAGAAAAGACATATGACAATGTTCTTTCCAATACAAATGATAAAAAACAATGTGTTTTCATTAGAATTAACTAAAATGTTCTTGATTTTCCGTTTAAATTACCGATGGAAGATGTACACGTAAAACCGCTCTAATCCGGCTGAAACGTCGATATATGCTATAAAAACCGAACTTCTCCCCTTTTCAATATCTTACTCAGTATTTTAACAAAAAACAAATAGATGATTGAAAATGAAGTATTTAAGGTTATTATCTAATCAATTATGTGTTTGTATCATTTTTATCGTATATATAATGAATTAATACCCATAGACTTAAAATTCACAAAAACGTGGAAAAACGGCAAATTATTGCCTAATTCGATGATATTTTGTTGAAATCACATAAAGGAAAAGGAGATGATAAACGTCAAAATATTGCTAAATTCGATGATTTTTCGTGCGAAACAAAATGTAAGAAAACTTGCTTAAAATGCAATATTATGCGAAATTCTAAGATTTGAAGGCCAAATCACATATCGTGATACTACATGAAATAGTATCGAAATATTGGTAAAAATTAATATATTTACGTAATATCAAACTACATGAAAAACCTGAAAAAATGAACTATTTAACCATATTTGAGGATTTTAACTTCAAATCATAGAGCGAGGTTTCGTATTATTTAGATCCAAGAAAAGACATATGACAATGTTGTTTCCAATACAAATTATAAAAAACAGCGTGTTTTCATTAGAATTAACTAAAATGTTCTTGATTTTCCGTTTATATTACCGATGGAAGATGTACACGAAAACATCTCTTTTCCGGCTGGAACGTCGATATATGCAATAAAAACAGAACTCCTCCCCTTTTCAATATCTTACTCAGTATTTAAACGAGAAACAAATAGTTGATTGAAAATTAGGTATTTAAGGTTATTATATAATCAATTATGTGTTTGCATCATTTTTATCGTATATATAATGAATTAATACCTATAAACTGAAAATTCACAAAAACGTGGAAAAACGGCAAAATATTGCCTTATTCGATGATATTTTGTTTAAATCACATATAGGAAAAGGGGATGATACACGTCAAAATATTGATTCGAGGATTTTTCGTACGAAACAAAATGCAAGAAAACTTGCTTAAAATGCAATATTATGCGAAATTCTGAGATTTGAAGGCCAAATCACATATCGTGATACTACATGAAATAGTATCGAAATATTGATAAAAATTAATATATATACGTAATATCAAACTACATGATTGACGTGAAAAAGAAACTATTTTACCATATTTGAGGATTTTAACTTCAAAAAATAGAGCCGTTTTTCCACGTTTTTGTGAATTTTCAGTTTATTGTTATTAATTCATTAAATATACGATAAAAATGATGCAAACATATAATTGATTAGAAATTAACCTTAAATACTTCATTTTCAATCAACCATTTGTTTCTCTTTAAAATACTAAGTAGGATATTGAAAAGGGGCGAAGTTCGGTTTTTATTGCATATATCGACGTTTTAGCCGGATTAGAGCGGTTTTACGTGTACATCTTCCATCGGTAATATAAACGAAAAATCAGGAACATTTTAGTTAATTGTAACGAAAACACATTGTTTTTTATCATTTGTATTGGAAACAACATTGTCATATGTCTTTTTTTGGATCTAAATAATACGAAACCTCGCTCTATGATTTGAAGTTAAAATCCTCAAATACGGTTAAATAGTTACTTTTTTCACGTTTTGAATGTAGTTTGATATTACGTAAATATATTCATTTTTACCAATATTTCGATACTATTTCATGTAGTATCACGATATGTGATTTGGCCTTCAAATCTCAGAATTTCGCATAATATTGCATTTTAGACAAGTTTTCTTGCATTTTGTTTCGTACGAAAAATCATCGAATTTAGCAATATTTTGACGTTTATCATCCCCTTTTCCTTTATGTGATTTAAACAAAATATCATCGAATTAGGCAATATTTTGCCGTTTTTCCACGTTTTTGTGAATTTTCAGTTTATTGTTATTAATTCATTATATATACGATAAAAATGATGCAAACACATAATTGATTAGTTTATAACCTTAAATACTTCATTTTCAATCATCTATTTGTTTCTCTTTAAAATACTGAGTAAGATATTGAAAAGGGGAGAAGTTCTGTTTTTATTGCATATATCCACGTTTCAGCCGGAATAGAGCGGTTATACGTGTACATCTTCCATCGGTAATATAAACGGAAAATCAAGAACATTTTAGTAAATTCTAATGAAAACACATTGTTTTTTTATCATTTGTATTGGAAACAACATTGTCATATGTCTTTTCTTGGATCTAAATAATACGAAACCTCGCTCTATGATTTGAAGTTAAAATCCTCAAATACGGTTAAATAGTTACTTTTTTCACGTTTTTCATGTAGTTTGATATTACGTAAATATATTCATTTTTACCACTATTTCGATACTATTTCATGTAGTATCACGATATGTGATTTGGCCTTCAAATCTCAGAATTTCGCATAATATTGCATTTTAGGCAAGTTTTCTTGCATTTTGTTTCGTACGAAAAATCATCGAATTTAGCAATATTTTGACGTTTATCATCCCCTTTTCCTTTATGTGATTTAAACAAAATATCATCGAATTAGGCAATATTTTGCCGTTTTTCCACGTTTTTGTGAATTTTCAGTTTATTGTTATTAATTCATTAAATATATGATAAAAATTATGCAAACACATAATTAATTAGAAATTAACCTTAAATACTTCATTTTCAATCAACCATTTGTTTGTCTTTAAAATACTGAGTTGGATATTGAAAAGGAAAGAAGTTCGGTTTTTATTGCATATATCGACGTTTCAGCCGGAAAAGAGATGTTTTCGTGTACATCTTCCATCGGTAATATAAACGGAAAATCAGGAACATTTTAGTTAATTCTAATGAAAACACATTGATTTTTATCATTTGTATTGGAAACAACATTGTCATATGTCTTTTCTTGGATCTAAATAATACGAAACCTCGCTCTATTATTTGAAGTTAAAATCCTCAAATATGGTTAAATAGTTACTTTTTTCACGTTTTTCATGTAGTTTGATATTACGTAAATATATTAATTTTTACCAATATTTCGATACTATTTCATGTAGTATCACGATCTCGATATGTGATTTGGCCTTCAAATCTCAGAATTTCGCATAATATTGCATTTTAAGCAAGTTTTCTTGCATTTAGTTTCGTACGAAAAATCATCGAATTTAGCAATATTTTTACGTTTATCATCCCCTTTTCCTTTATGTGATTTAAACAAAATGTCATCGAATTAGGCAATATTTGGCCGTTTTTCCACGTTTTTGTGAATTTTCAGTTTATTGTTATTAATTCATTAAATATACGATAAAAATGATGCAAACATATAATTGATTAGAAATTAACCTTAAATACTTCTTTTTCAATCAACCATTTGTTTCTAGTTAAAATACTGAGTAGGATATTGAAAAGGGGAGAAGTTCGGTTTTTATTGCATATATCGACGTTTAAGCCGGATTAGAGCTGTTTTACGTATACATCTTATATCAATAATATAAACGGAAAATCAGGAACATTTTAGTTAATTCTAGTGAAAACACATTGGTTTTTATCATTTGTAATGGAAACAACATTGTTATATGTCTTTTCTTGGATCTATATAATACGAAACCTCGCTCTATGATTTAATGTTAAAATCCCTCAAATATGGTAAAATAGTGACTTTTTTCACGTTTTTCATGTAGTTTGATAATACATAAATATGTTCATTTTTACCAATATTACGATACTATTTCATGTAGTCTCACGATATGTAATTTGGCCTTCATAGCTCAGAATTTCGCATAATATTGCATTTTAAGCAAGTTTTCTTGCATTTTGTTTCGTACGAAAAATCATCGAATTTAGCAATATTTTGACGTTTATCATCCCCTTTTCCTCTATGTGATTTAAACAAAATATCATCGAATTAGGCAATATTTTGCCGTTTTTCCACGTTTTTGTGAATTTTCAGTTTATGGGTATTAATTCATTATATATACGATAAAAATGATGCAAACACATAATTGATTAGATAATAACCTTAAATACTTCATTTTCAATCAACTATTTGTTTCTCGTTAAAATACTGAGTAAGATATTGAAAAAGGGAGAACTTCTGTTTTTATTGCATATATCGACGTTTCAGCCGAAATAGTGCGGTTTTACGTGTACATCTTCCATCGGTAATATAAACGGAAAATCAAGAACATTTTAGTTATTTCTAATGAAAACACATTATTTTTTATCATTTGTATTGGAAACAACATTGTCATATGTCTTTTCTTGGATCTAAATAATACGAAACCTCGCTCTATGATTTCAAGTTAAAATCCTCAAATATGGTAAAATAGTGACTTTTTTTACGTTTTTCATGTAGTTTGATAATACGTAAATATATTCATTTTCACCAATATTTCGATACTATTTCATGTAGTATTACGATATGTGATTTGGACTTCAAATCTCAGAATTTCGCAAATTATTGCATTTTAAGCAAGTTTTCTTGCATTTTGTTTCGTACGAAAAATCATCGAATTTAGCAATATTTTGATGTTTATCATCCCCTTTTCCTTTATGTGATTTAAACAAATTATCGTCGAATTAGGCAATATTTTGCCGTTTTTCCACGTTTTTGTGAATTTTCAGTTTATTGTTATTAATTCATTAAATATACGATAAAAATGATGCAAACACATAATTGATTAGAAATTAACCTTAAATACTTCATTTTCAATCAACCATTTGTTTCTCGTTAAAATACTGAGTAGGATATTGAAAAGGGGAGAAGTTCGGTTTTTATTGCATATATCGACGTTTCAGCCGGATTAGAGCGGATTTACGTGTACATCTTCCATCGGTAATATAAACGGAAAATCAGGAACATTTTAGTTAATTCTAATGAAAAAACATTATTTTTTATCATTTGTATTGGAAACAACATTGTCAGATGTCTTTTCTTGGATCTAAATAATACGAAACCTCGCTCTATGATTTGAAGTTAAAATCCTCAAATACGGTTAAATAGTGACTTTTTTCACGTTTTTCATGTAGTTTGATATTACGTAAATATATTCATTTTTACCAACATTTCGCTACTATTTCAAGTAGCGTCACGATATGTGATTTGGCCTTCAAATCTCAGAATTTTGCATAATATTGCATTTTAAGCAAGTTTTCTTGCTTTTTCTTTCGTACGAAAAATCATCGAATTTAGCAATATTTTGACGTTTATCATCTCATTTTCCTTTATGTGATTTAAACAAAATATCATCAAAGGAGGCAATATTTTGCCGTTTTTCCACGTTTTTGTGAATTTTCAGTTTATTGTTATTAATTCATTAAATATACGATAAAAATGATGCAAACACATAATTGATTAGAAATTAACCTTAAATACTTCATTTTCATTCAACCATTTGTTTCTCGTTAAAATACTGAGTAAGATACTGAAAAGGGGAGAAGTTCTGTTTTTATTGCATATATCGACGTTTCAGCCGGAATAGAGCGGTTTTACGTGTACATCTTCCATCGGTATTATAAACAGAAAATCAATAATATTTTAGTTAATTCTAATGAAAACACATTGTTTTTTATCATTTGTTTTGGAAACAATATTGTCATGTCTTTTCTTGGATCTAAATAATACGAAACCTCGCTCTATGATTTGAAGTTAAAATCCTCAAATATGGTTAAATAGTTAATTTTTTCACGTTTTTCATGTAGTTTGATATTACGTATATATATGCATTTTTACCAATATTTCGATACTATTTCATGTAGTATCACGATCTCGATATGTGATTTGGCCTTCAAATCTCAGAATTTCGCATAATATTGCATTTTAAGCAAGTTTTCTTGCATTTAGTTTCGTACGAAAAATCATCGAATTTAGCAATATTTTTACGTTTATCATCCCCTTTTCCTTTATGTGATTTAAACAAAATGTCATCGAATTAGGCAATATTTGGCCGTTTTTCCACGTTTTTGTGAATTTTCAGTTTATTGTTATTAATTCATTAAATATACGATAAAAATGATGCAAACATATAATTGATTAGAAATTAACCTTAAATACTTCTTTTTCAATCAACCATTTGTTTCTAGTTAAAATACTGAGTAGGATATTGAAAAGGGGAGAAGTTCGGTTTTTATTGCATATATCGACGTTTAAGCCGGATTAGAGCTGTTTTACGTATACATCTTATATCAATAATATAAACGGAAAATCAGGAACATTTTAGTTAATTCTAGTGAAAACACATTGGTTTTTATCATTTGTAATGGAAACAACATTGTTATATGTCTTTTCTTGGATCTATATAATACGAAACCTCGCTCTATGATTTAATGTTAAAATCCCTCAAATATGGTAAAATAGTGACTTTTTTCACGTTTTTCATGTAGTTTGATAATACATAAATATGTTCATTTTTACCAATATTACGATACTATTTCATGTAGTCTCACGATATGTAATTTGGCCTTCATAGCTCAGAATTTCGCATAATATTGCATTTTAAGCAAGTTTTCTTGCATTTTGTTTCGTACGAAAAATCATCGAATTTAGCAATATTTTGACGTTTATCATCCCCTTTTCCTCTATGTGATTTAAACAAAATATCATCGAATTAGGCAATATTTTGCCGTTTTTCCACGTTTTTGTGAATTTTCAGTTTATGGGTATTAATTCATTATATATACGATAAAAATGATGCAAACACATAATTGATTAGATAATAACCTTAAATACTTCATTTTCAATCAACTATTTGTTTCTCGTTAAAATACTGAGTAAGATATTGAAAAAGGGAGAACTTCTGTTTTTATTGCATATATCGACGTTTCAGCCGAAATAGTGCGGTTTTACGTGTACATCTTCCATCGGTAATATAAACGGAAAATCAAGAACATTTTAGTTATTTCTAATGAAAACACATTATTTTTTATCATTTGTATTGGAAACAACATTGTCATATGTCTTTTATTGGATCTAAATAATACGAAACCTCGCTCTATGATTTCAAGTTAAAATCCTCAAATATGGTAAAATAGTGACTTTTTTTACGTTTTTCATGTAGTTTGATAATACGTAAATATATTCATTTTCACCAATATTTCGATACTATTTCATGTAGTATTACGATATGTGATTTGGACTTCAAATCTCAGAATTTCGCAAATTATTGCATTTTAAGCAAGTTTTCTTGCATTTTGTTTCGTACGAAAAATCATCGAATTTAGCAATATTTTGATGTTTATCATCCCCTTTTCCTTTATGTGATTTAAACAAATTATCGTCGAATTAGGCAATATTTTGCCGTTTTTCCACGTTTTTGTGAATTTTCAGTTTATTGTTATTAATTCATTAAATATACGATAAAAATGATGCAAACACATAATTGATTAGAAATTAACCTTAAATACTTCATTTTCAATCAACCATTTGTTTCTCGTTAAAATACTGAGTAGGATATTGAAAAGGGGAGAAGTTCGGTTTTTATTGCATATATCGACGTTTCAGCCGGATTAGAGCGGATTTACGTGTACATCTTCCATCGGTAATATAAACGGAAAATCAGGAACATTTTAGTTAATTCTAATGAAAAAACATTATTTTTTATCATTTGTATTGGAAACAACATTGTCAGATGTCTTTTCTTGGATCTAAATAATACGAAACCTCGCTCTATGATTTGAAGTTAAAATCCTCAAATACGGTTAAATAGTGACTTTTTTCACGTTTTTCATGTAGTTTGATATTACGTAAATATATTCATTTTTACCAACATTTCGCTACTATTTCAAGTAGCGTCACGATATGTGATTTGGCCTTCAAATCTCAGAATTTTGCATAATATTGCATTTTAAGCAAGTTTTCTTGCTTTTTCTTTCGTACGAAAAATCATCGAATTTAGCAATATTTTGACGTTTATCATCTCATTTTCCTTTATGTGATTTAAACAAAATATCATCAAAGGAGGCAATATTTTGCCGTTTTTCCACGTTTTTGTGAATTTTCAGTTTATTGTTATTAATTCATTAAATATACGATAAAAATGATGCAAACACATAATTGATTAGAAATTAACCTTAAATACTTCATTTTCAATCAACCATTTGTTTCTCGTTAAAATACTGAGTAAGATACTGAAAAGGGGAGAAGTTCTGTTTTTATTGCATATATCGACGTTTCAGCCGGAATAGAGCGGTTTTACGTGTACATCTTCCATCGGTATTATAAACAGAAAATCAATAATATTTTAGTTAATTCTAATGAAAACACATTGTTTTTTATCATTTGTTTTGGAAACAATATTGTCATGTCTTTTCTTGGATCTAAATAATACGAAACCTCGCTCTATGATTTGAAGTTAAAATCCTCAAATATGGTTAAATAGTTAATTTTTTCACGTTTTTCATGTAGTTTGATATTACGTATATATATGCATTTTTACCAATATTTCGATACTATTTCATGTAGTATCACGATATGTGATTTGGCCTTCAAATCTCAGAATTTCGCATAATATTGCATTTTAAGCAAGTTTTCTTGCATTTTGTTTCGTACGAAAAATCATCGAATTTAGCAATATTTTGACGTTTATCATCTCATTTACCTTTATGTGATTTAAACAAAATATCATCAAATGAGGCAATATTTTGCCGTTTTTCCACGTTTTTGTGAATTTTCAGTCTGTCGGTATTAATTCATTATATATGCGATAAAAATGATGCAAACACATAATTGACTAGATAATAACCTTAAATACTTGATTTTCAATCATCCATTTGTTTCTCGTTAAAATACTGAGTAAGATACTGAAAAGGGGAGAAGTTCGGTTTTTATTGCATATATCGACGTTTCAGCCGGAATAGTGCGGTTTTACGTGTACATCTTCCATCGGTAATGTAAACGGAAAATCAAGAACATTTTAGTTATTTCTAATGAAAACACATTATTTTTTATCATTTGCATTGGAAACAACATTGTCATATGTCTTTTCTTGGATCTAAATAATACGAAACCTCGCTCTGTGATTTGAAGTTAAAATCCTCAAATATGGTAAAATAGTGACTTTTTTCACGTTTTTCATGTAGTTTGATAATACGTAAATATATTCATTTTTACCAATATTTCGACACTATTTCATGTAGTATCACGATATGTGATGTGGCCTTCAAATCTCAGAATTTCGCAAATAATTGCATTTTAAGCAAGTTTTCTTGCATTTTGTTTCGTATGCAAAATCATCGAATTTAGCAATATTTTGACGTTTACCATCCCCTTTTCCTTTATGTGATTTAAACAAAATATCATCGAATTAGGAAATATTTTGCCGTTTTTCCACGTTTTTGCGAATTTTCAGTTTATTGGTATTAATTCATTATATATACGATAAAAATGATGCAAACACATAATTGATTAGAAATTAACCTTAAATACTTCATTTTCAATCAACCATTTGTTTCTCGTTAAAATACTGAGTAGGATATTGAAAAGGGGAGAAGTTCTGTTTTTATTGCATATATCGACGTTTCAGCCGGAATAGAGCGGTTTTACGTGTACATCTTCCATCGGTATTATAAACAGAAAATCAATAATATTTTAGTTAATTCTAATGAAAACTCATTGTTTTTTATCATTTGTATTGGAAACAACATTGTCATATGTCTTTTCTTGGATCTAAATAATACGAAACCTCGCTCTATGATTTGAAGTTAAAATCCTCAAATACGCTTAAATAGTTACTTTTTTCACGTTTTTCATGTACTTTGATATTACGTAAATATATTCATTTTTACCAATATTTCGATAATATTTCATGTAGTTTCACGATATGTGATTTGGCCTTCAAATCTCAGAATTTCGAATAATATTGCATTTTAAGCAAGTTTTCTTGCATTTTGTTTCTTACGAAAAATCATCGAATTTTGTAATATTTTGACGTTTAACATATCCTTTTCCTTTATGTGATTTAAACAAAATATCATCGAATTAGGCAATATTTTCCCTTTTTTCCACGTTTTTGTGAATTTTCAGTCTATGGGTATTAATTCATTATATATACGATAAAAATGATGCAAACACATAATTGATTAGATAATAACCTTAAATACTTCATTTTCAATCATCTATTTGTTTCTCTTTAAAATACTGAGTAAGATATTGAAAAGGGGAGAAGTTCTGTTTTTATTGCATATATCAACGTTTCAGCCGGAATAGAGCGGTTATACGTGTACATCTTCCATCGGTAATATAAACGGAAAATCAAGAACATTTTAATAAATTCTAATGAAAACACATTGTTTTTTATCATTTGTATTGGAAACAACATTGTCATATGTCTTTTCTTGGATCTAAATAATACGAAACCTCGCTCTATGATTTGAAGTTAAAATCCTCAAATACGGTTAAATAGTTACTTTTTTCACGTTTTGAATGTAGTTTGATATTACGTAAATATATTAATTTTTACCAATATTTCGATACAATTACATGTAGTATCACGATATGTGATTTGGCCTTCAAATCTCAGAATTTCGCATAATATTGCATTTTAGGCAAGTTTTCTTGCATTTTGTTTCCTACGAAAAATCATCGAATTTAGCAATATTTTGACGTTTATCATCCCCTTTTCCTTTATGTGATTTAAACAAAATATCATCGAATTAGGCAATATTTTGCCGTTTTTCCACGTTTTTGTGAATTTTCAGTTTATTGTTATTAATTCATTAAATATACGATAAAAATGATGCAAACATATAATTGATTAGAAATTAACCTTAAATACTTCATTTTCCATCAACCATTTGTTTCTCTTTAAAATACTGAGTAGGATATTGAAGAGGGGCGAAGTTCGGTTTTTATTGCATATATCGACGTTTTAGCCGGATTAGAGCGGTTTTACGTGTACATCTTCCATCGGTAATATAAACGGAAAATCAGGAACATTTTAGTTAATTGTAACGAAAACACATTGTTTTTTATCATTTGTATTGGAAACAACATTGTCATATGTCTTTTCTTGGATCTAAATAATACTAAACCTCGCTCTATGATTTGAAGTTAAAATCCTCAAATACGGTTAAATAGTTACTTTTTTCACGTTTTTCATGAAGTTTGATATTACGTAAATATATTCATTTTTACCAATATTTCGATACTATTTCATGTAGTATCACGATATGTGATTTGGCCTTCAAATCTCAGAATTTTGCATAATATTGCATTTTAAGCAAGTTTTCTTGCATTTTGTTTCGTACGAAAAATCATCTCATTTAGCAATATTTTGATGTTTATCATCTCCTTTTCCTCTATGTGATATAAACAAAATATCATCGAATTAGGCAATATTTTGCCACTTTTCCACGTTTTTGTGAATTTTCTGTCTCTGGGTATTAATTCATTATATATATGATAAAAATGATGAAAACACATAATTGATTAGAAACTAACCTTAAATACTTCATTTTCAATCATCTATATGTTTCTCGTTAAAATACTGAGTAAAATATTTAAAAGGGGAGAAGTTCTGTTTTTATTGCATATATCGACGTTTCAGCCGGAATAGAGCGGTTTTACGTGTACATCTTCCATCGGTAATATAACCGGAAAATCAAGAACATTTTAGTTAATTCTAATGAAAACACATTGATTTTTAGCATTTGTATTGGAAACAACATTGTCATATGTTTTTTCTTGAATCTAAATAATACGAAACCTCGCTCTATGATTTGAAGTTAAAATCCCCAAATACGGTTAAATTACGGTTAAAATACGGTTATTTTTTTCACGTTTTTCATGTAGTTTGATTTTACGTAATTATATTCATTTCTACCAATATTTCGATACTATTTCATGTAGTATCACGATATGTGATCTGGCTTTCAAATCTCAGTATTTCGCATAATATTGCATTTTAAGCAAGTTTTCTTGCATTTTGTTTCGTATGAAAAATCTTCGAATTTAGCAATATTTTGACGTTTATTATCCCTTTTTCCCTTATGTGATTTAAACAAAATATTGCATTTTAGGCAAGATTTCTTGCATTTTGTTTCGTACGAAAAATCATCGAATTTAGCAATATTTTGACGTTTATCATCCCCTTTTCCTTTATGTGATTTAAACAAAATATCATCGAATTAGGCAATATTTTGCCGTTTTTCCACGTTTTTTGTGAATTTTCAGTTTATTGTTATTAATTCATTAAATATATGATAAAAATTATGCAAACACATAATTAATTAGAAATTAACCTTAAATACTTCATTTTCAATCAACCATTTGTTTGTCTTTAAAATACTGAGTTGGATATTGAAAAGGAAAGAAGTTCGGTTTTTATTGCATATATCGACGTTTCAGCCGGAAAAGAGATGTTTTCGTGTACATCTTCCATCGGTAATATAAACGGAAAATCAGGAACATTTTAGTTAATTCTAACGAAAACACATTGATTTTTATCATTTGTATTGGAAACAACATTGTCATATGTCTTTTCTTGGATCTAAATAATACGAAACCTCGCTCTATGATTTGAAGTTAAAATCCTCAAAAATGGTTAAATAGTTACTTTTTTCACGTTTTTCATGTAGTTTGATATTACGTAAATATATTAATTTTTACCAATATTTCGATACTATTTCATGTAGTATCACGATCTCGATATGTGATTTGGCCTTCATATCTCAGAATTTCGCATAATATTGCATTTTAAGCAAGTTTTCTTGCATTTAGTTTCGTACGAAAAATCATCGAATTTAGCAATATTTTTACGTTTATCATCCCCTTTTCCTTTATGTGATTTAAACAAAATGTCATCGAATTAGGCAATATTTGGCCGTTTTTCCACGTTTTTGTGAATTTTCAGTTTATTGTTATTAATTCATTAAATATACGATAAAAATGATGCAAACATATAATTGATTAGAAATTAACCTTAAATACTTCTTTTTCAATCAACCATTTGTTTCTAGTTAAAATACTGAGTAGGATATTGAAAAGGGGAGAAGTTCGGTTTTTATTGCATATATCGACGTTTAAGCCGGATTAGAGCGGTTTTACGTATACATCTTATATCAATAATATAAACGGAAAATCAGGAACATTTTAGTTAATTCTAGTGAAAACACATTGGTTTTTATCATTTGTAATGGAAACAACATTGTTATATGTCTTTTCTTGGATCTAAATAATACGAAACCTCGCTCTATGATTTAATGTTAAAATCCTCAAATATGGTAAAATAGTGACTTTTTTCACGTTTTTCATGTAGTTTGATAATACATAAATATGTTCATTTTTACCAATATTACGATACTATTTCATGTAGTCTCACGATATGTAATTTGGCCTTCATAGCTCAGAATTTCGCATAATATTGCATTTTAAGCAAGTTTTCTTGCATTTTGTTTCGTACGAAAAATCATCGAATTTAGCAATATTTTGACGTTTATCATCCCCTTTTCCTCTATGTGATTTAAACAAAATATCATCGAATTAGGCAATATTTTGCCGTTTTTCCAGGTTTTTGTGAATTTTCAGTTTATGGGTATTAATTCATTATATATACGATAAAAATGATGCAAACACATAATTGATTAGATAATAACCTTAAATACTTCATTTTCAATCAACTATTTGTTTCTCGTTAAAATACTGAGTAAGATATTGGAAAAGGGAGAACTTCTGTTTTTATAGCATATATCGACGTTTCAGCCGGATTAGAGCGGTTTTACGTGTACATCTTCCATCGGTAATATAAACGGAAAATCAAGAACATTTTAGTTAATTCTAATGAAAACTCATTGTTTTTTATCATTTGTATTGGAAACAACATTGTCATATGTCTTTTCTTGGATCTAAATAATACGAAACCTCGCTGTATGATTTGAAGTTAAAATCCTCAAATACGGTTAAATAGTTACTTTTTTCACGTTTTTCATGTAGTTTGATATTACTTAAATATATTCATTTTTACCAATATTTCGATACTATTTCATGTAGTATCACGATATGTGATTTGGCCTTCAAATCTCAGAATTTCGAATAATATTGCATTTTAAGCTAGTTTTCTTGCATTTTGTTTCTTACGAAAAATCATCGAATTTAGCAATATTTTGACGTTTAACATATCCTTTTCCTTTATGTGATTTAAACAAAATATCATCGAATTAGGCAATATTTTACCCTTTTTTCCACGTTTTTGTGAATTTTCAGTCTATGGGTATTAATTCATTATATATACGATAAAAATGATGCAAAAACATAATTGATTAGATAATAACCTTAAATACTTCATTTTCAATCATCTATTTGTTTCTCTTTAAAATAGTGAGTAAGATATTGAAAAGGGGAGAAGTTCTGTTTTTATTGCATATATCGACGTTTCAGCCGGAATAGAGCGGTTTTACGTGTACATCTTCCATCGGTAATATAAACGGAAAATCAAGAACATTTTAGTAAATTCTAATGAAAACACATTGTTTTTTATCATTTGTATTGGAAACAACATTGTCATATGTCTTTTCTTGGATCTAAATAATACGAAACCTTGCTCTATGATTTGAAGTTTAAATCCTCAAATACGGTTAAATAGTTACTTTTTTCACGTTTTGCATGTAGTTTGATATTACTTAAATATATTCATTTTTACCAATATTTCGATACTATTTCATGTAGTATCACGATATGTGATTTGGCCTTCAAATCTCAGAATTTCGCATAATATTGCATTTTAAGCAAGTTTTCTTACATTTTGTTTCGTACGAAAAATCATCGAATTTAGCAATATTTTGACGTTTATCATCTCCTTTTCCTAAATGTAATTTAAACAAAATATCATCGAATTAGGCAATATTTTGCCGTTTTTAAACGTTTTTGTGAATTTTCAGTCTATGTGTATTATTTCATTATATATACGATAAAAATGATGCAAACACATAATTGATTAGATAATAACCTTAGATACTTCATTGTCAATCATCTATTTGTTTCTCGTTAAAATACTGAGTAAGATATTGAAAAAGGGAGAACTTCTGTTTATATTGCATATATCGACGTTTCAGCCGGATTATAGCGGTTTTACGTGTACATCTTCCATCGGTAATATAAACGGAAAATCAAGAACATTTTAGTAAATTCTAATGAAAACACATTG
The DNA here is from genome assembly GCF_040958095.1 of Procambarus clarkii. NCBI lineage: Eukaryota > Metazoa > Arthropoda > Malacostraca > Decapoda > Cambaridae > Procambarus > Procambarus clarkii. The sequence goes on along the minus strand of NC_091218.1, from coordinate 30,575,992 downwards.
TTTTTTATCATTTGTATTGGAAACAACATTGTCATATGTCTTTTCTTGGATCTAAATAATACGAAACCTCGCTCTATGATTTGAAGTTAAAATCCTCAAATACGGTTAAATAGTTACTTTTTTCATGTTTTTCATGTAGTTTGATATTACGTAAATATATTCATTCTTACCAATATTTCGATACTATTTCATGTAGTATCACGATATGTGATTTGGCCTTCAAATCTCAGAATTTCGCATAATATTGCATTTTAAGCAAGTTTTCTTGCATTTTGTTTCTTAAGAAAAATCATCGAATTTAGCAATATTTTGATGTTTATCATCTCCTTTTCCTCTATGGGATTTAAACAAAATATCATCGAATTAGGCAATATTTTGCCACTTTTGCACGATTTTGTGAATTTTCTGTCTATGGGTATTAATTCATTATATATATGATAAAAATGATGCAAACACATAATTGATTAGAAATTAACCTTATATACTTCGTTTTCAATCAACCATTTGTTTCCAGTTAAAATACTGAGTAGGATATTGAAAAGGGGAGAAGTTCGGTTTTTATTGCATATATCGACGTTTCAGCCGGAATAGAGCGGTTTTACGTGTACATCTTCCATCGGTATTATAAACAGAAAATCAATAATATTTTAGTTAATTCTAATGAAAACTCATTGTTTTTTATCATTTGTATTGGAAACAACATTGTCACATGTCTTTTCTTGGATCTAAATAATACGAAACCTCGCTCTATGATTTGAAGTTAAAATCCTCAAATACGCTTAAATAGTTACTTTTTTCACGTTTTTCATGTACTTTGATATTACGTAAATATATTCATTTTTACCAATATTTCGATAATATTTCATGTAGTTTCACGATATGTGATTTGGCCTTCAAATCTCAGAATTTCGAATAATATTGCATTTTAAGCAAGTTTTCTTGCATTTTGTTTCTTACGAAAAATCATCGAATTTTGTAATATTTTGACGTTTAACATATCCTTTTCCTTTATGTGATTTAAACAAAATATCATCGAATTAGGCAATATTTTCCCTTTTTTCCACGTTTTTGTGAATTTTCAGTCTATGGGTATTAATTCATTATATATACGATAAAAATGATGCAAACACATAATTGATTAGATAATAACCTTAAATACTTCATTTTCAATCATCTATTTGTTTCTCTTTAAAATACTGAGTAAGATATTGAAAAGGGGAGAAGTTCTGTTTTTATTGCATATATCAACGTTTCAGCCGGAATAGAGCGGTTATACGTGTACATCTTCCATCGGTAATATAAACGGAAAATCAAGAACATTTTAATAAATTCTAATGAAAACACATTGTTTTTTATCATTTGTATTGGAAACAACATTGTCATATGTCTTTTCTTGGATCTAAATAATACGAAACCTCGCTCTATGATTTGAAGTTAAAATCCTCAAATACGGTTAAATAGTTACTTTTTTCACGTTTTGAATGTAGTTTGATATTACGTAAATATATTCATTTTTACCAATATTTCGATACTATTACATGTAGTATCACGATATGTGATTTGGCCTTCAAATCTCAGAATTTCGCATAATATTGCATTTTAGGCAAGTTTTCTTGCATTTTGTTTCGTACAAAAAATCATCGAATTTAGCAATATTTTGACGTTTATCATCCCCTTTTCCTTTATGTGATTTAAACAAAATATCATCGAATTAGGCAATATTTTGCCGTTTTTCCACGTTTTTGTGAATTTTCAGTTTATTGTTATTAATTCATTAAATATACGATAAAAATGATGCAAACATATAATTGATTAGAAATTAACCTTAAATACTTCATTTTCCATCAACCATTTGTTTCTCTTTAAAATACTGAGTAGGATATTGAAGAGGGGCGAAGTTCGGTTTTTATTGCATATATCGACGTTTTAGCCGGATTAGAGCGGTTTTACGTGTACATCTTCCATCGGTAATATAAACGGAAAATCAGGAACATTTTAGTTAATTGTAACGAAAACACATTGTTTTTTATCATTTGTATTGGAAACAACATTGTCATATGTCTTTTCTTGGATCTAAATAATACTAAACCTCGCTCTATGATTTGAAGTTAAAATCCTCAAATACGGTTAAATAGTTACTTTTTTCACGTTTTTCATGAAGTTTGATATTACGTAAATATATTCATTTTTACCAATATTTCGATACTATTTCATGTAGTATCACGATATGTGATTTGGCCTTCAAATCTCAGAATTTTGCATAATATTGCATTTTAAGCAAGTTTTCTTGCATTTTGTTTCGTACGAAAAATCATCGCATTTAGCAATATTTTGATGTTTATCATCTCCTTTTCCTCTATGTGATATAAACAAAATATCATCGAATTAGGCAATATTTTGCCACTTTTCCACGTTTTTGTGAATTTTCTGTCTATGGGTATTAATTCATTATATATATGATAAAAATGATGAAAACACATAATTGATTAGAAACTAACCTTAAATACTTCATTTTCAATCATCTATATGTTTCTCGTTAAAATACTGAGTAAAATATTTAAAAGGGGAGAAGTTCTGTTTTTATTGCATATATCGACGTTTCAGCCGGAATAGAGCGGTTTTACGTGTACATCTTCCATCGGTAATATAACCGGAAAATCAAGAACATTTTAGTTAATTCTAATGAAAACACATTGATTTTTAGCATTTGTATTGGAAACAACATTGTCATATGTTTTTTCTTGAATCTAAATAATACGAAACCTCGCTCTATGATTTGAAGTTAAAATCCCCAAATACGGTTAAATTACGGTTAAAATACGGTTAATTTTTTCACGTTTTTCATGTAGTTTGATTTTACGTAATTATATTCATTTCTACCAATATTTCGATACTATTTCATGTAGTATCACGATATGTGATCTGGCTTTCAAATCTCAGAATTTCGCATAATATTGCATTTTAAGCAAGTTTTCTTGCATTTTGTTTCGTATGAAAAATCATCGAATTTAGCAATATTTTGACGTTTATTATCCCTTTTTCCCTTATGTGATTTAAACAAAATATTGCATTTTAGGCAAGATTTCTTGCATTTTGTTTCGTACGAAAAATCATCGAATTTAGCAATATTTTGACGTTTATCATCCCCTTTTCCTTTATGTGATTTAAACAAAATATCATCGAATTAGGCAATATTTTGCCGTTTTTCCACGTTTTTGTGAATTTTCAGTTTATTGTTATTAATTCATTATATATACGATAAAAATGATGCAAACACATAATTGATTAGTTTATAACCTTAAATACTTCATTTTCAATCAACCATTTGTTTCTCGTTAAAATACTGAGTAGGATATTGAAAAGGGGAGAAGTTCTGTTTTTATTGCATATATCGACGTTTCAGCCGGAATAGAGCGGTTTTAAGTGTACATCTTCCATCGGTATTATAAACAGAAAATCAATAATATTTTAGTTAATTCTAATGAAAACTCATTGTTTTTTATCATTTGTATTGGAAACAACATTGTCATATGTCTTTTCTTGGATCTAAATAATACGAAACCTCGCTCTATGATTTGAAGTTAAAATCCTCAAATACGCTTAAATAGTTACTTTTTTCACGTTTTTCATGTAGTTTGATATTACGTAAATATATTCATTTTTACCAATATTTCGATAATATTTCATGTAGTTTCACGATATATGATTTGGCCTTCAAATCTCAGAATTTCGAATAATATTGCATTTTAAGCAAGTTTTCTTGCATTTTGTTTCTTACGAAAAATCATCGAATTTTGTAATATTTTGACGTTTAACATATCCTTTTCCTTTATGTGATTTAAACAAAATATCATCGAATTAGGCAATATTTTCCCTTTTTTCCACGTTTTTGTGAATTTTCAGTCTATGGGTATTAATTCATTATATATACGATAAAAATGATGCAAACACATAATTGATTAGATAATAACCTTAAATACTTCATTTTCAATCATCTATTTGTTTCTCTTTAAACTACTGAGTAAGATATTGAAAAGGGGAGAAGTTCTGTTTTTATTGCATATATCGACGTTTCAGCCAGAATAGAGCGGTTATACGTGTACATCTTCCATCGGTAATATAAACGGAAAATCAAGAACATTTTAGTAAATTCTAATGAAAACACATTGTTTTTTATCATTTGTATTGGAAACAACATTGTCATATGTCTTTTCTTGGATCTAAATAATACGAAACCTCGCTCTATGATTTGAAGTTAAAATCCTCAAATACGGTTAAATAGTTACTTTTTTCACGTTTTGAATGTAGTTTGATATTACGTAAATATATTCATTTTTACCAATATTTCGATACTATTTCATGTAGTATCACGATATGTGATTTGGCCTTCAGATCTCAGAATTTCGCATAATATTGCATTTTAGGCAAGTTTTCTTGCATTTTGTTTCGTACGAAAAATCATCGAATTTAGCAATATTTTGACGTTTATCATCCCCTTTTCCTTTATGTGATTTAAACAAAATATCATCGAATTAGGCAATATTTTGCCGTTTTTCCACGTTTTTGTGAATTTTCAGTTTATTGTTATTAATTCATTAAATATATGATAAAAATTATGCAAACACATAATTAATTAGAAATTAACCTTAAATACTTCATTTTCAATCAACCATTTGTTTGTCTTTAAAATACTGAGTTGGATATTGAAAAGGAAAGAAGTTCGGTTTTTATTGCATATATCGACGTTTCAGCCGGAAAAGAGATGTTTTCGTGTACATCTTCCATCGGTAATATAAACGGAAAATCAGGAACATTTTAGTTAATTCTAACGAAAACACATTGATTTTTATCATTTGTATTGGAAACAACATTGTCATATGTCTTTTCTTGGATCTAAATAATACGAAACCTCGCTCTATGATTTGAAGTTAAAATCCTCAAAAATGGTTAAATAGTTACTTTTTTCACGTTTTTCATGTAGTTTGATATTACGTAAATATATTAATTTTTACCAATATTTCGATACTATTTCATGTAGTATCACGATCTCGATATGTGATTTGGCCTTCAAATCTCAGAATTTCGCATAATATTGCATTTTAAGCAAGTTTTCTTGCATTTAGTTTCGTACGAAAAATCATCGAATTTAGCAATATTTTTACGTTTATCATCCCCTTTTCCTTTATGTGATTTAAACAAAATGTCATCGAATTAGGCAATATTTGGCCGTTTTTCCACGTTTTTGTGAATTTTCAGTTTATTGTTATTAATTCATTAAATATACGATAAAAATGATGCAAACATATAATTGATTAGAAATTAACCTTAAATACTTCTTTTTCAATCAACCATTTGTTTCTAGTTAAAATACTGAGTAGGATATTGAAAAGGGGAGAAGTTCGGTTTTTATTGCATATATCGACGTTTAAGCCGGATTAGAGCGGTTTTACGTATACATCTTATATCAATAATATAAACGGAAAATCAGGAACATTTTAGTTAATTCTAGTGAAAACACATTGGTTTTTATCATTTGTAATGGAAACAACATTGTTATATGTCTTTTCTTGGATCTAAATAATACGAAACCTCGCTCTATGATTTAATGTTAAAATCCTCAAATATGGTAAAATAGTGACTTTTTTCACGTTTTTCATGTAGTTTGATAATACATAAATATGTTCATTTTTACCAATATTACGATACTATTTCATGTAGTCTCACGATATGTAATTTGGCCTTCATAGCTCAGAATTTCGCATAATATTGCATTTTAAGCAAGTTTTCTTGCATTTTGTTTCGTACGAAAAATCATCGAATTTAGCAATATTTTGACGTTTATCATCCCCTTTTCCTCTATGTGATTTAAACAAAATATCATCGAATTAGGCAATATTTTGCCGTTTTTCCACGTTTTTGTGAATTTTCAGTTTATGGGTATTAATTCATTATATATACGATAAAAATGATGCAAACACATAATTGATTAGATAATAACCTTAAATACTTCATTTTCAATCAACTATTTGTTTCTCGTTAAAATACTGAGTAAGATATTGAAAAAGGGAGAACTTCTGTTTTTATAGCATATATCGACGTTTCAGCCGGATTAGAGCGGTTTTACGTGTACATCTTCCATCGGTAATATAAACGGAAAATCAAGAACATTTTAGTTAATTCTAATGAAAACTCATTGTTTTTTATCATTTGTATTGGAAACAACATTGTCATATGTCTTTTCTTGGATCTAAATAATACGAAACCTCGCTGTATGATTTGAAGTTAAAATCCTCAAATACGGTTAAATAGTTACTTTTTTCACGTTTTTCATGTAGTTTGATATTACGTAAATATATTCATTTTTACCAATATTTCGATACTATTTCATGTAGTATCACGATATGTGATTTGGCCTTCAAATCTCAGAATTTCGAATAATATTGCATTTTTAAGCAAGTTTTCTTGCATTTTGTTTCTTACGAAAAATCATCGAATTTAGCAATATTTTGACGTTTAACATATCCTTTTCCTTTATGTGATTTAAACAAAATATCATCGAATTAGGCAATATTTTCCCTTTTTTCCACGTTTTTGTGAATTTTCAGTCTATGGGTATTAATTCATTATATATACGATAAAAATGATGCAAAAACATAATTGATTAGATAATAACCTTAAATACTTCATTTTCAATCATCTATTTGTTTCTCTTTAAAATACTGAGTAAGATATTGAAAAGGGGAGAAGTTCTGTTTTTATTGCATATATCGACGTTTCAGCCGGAATAGAGCGGTTTTACGTGTACAACTTCCATCGGTAATATAAACGGAAAATCAAGAACATTTTAGTAAATTCTAATGAAAACACATTGTTTTTTATCATTTGTATTGGAAACAACATTGTCATATGTCTTTTCTTGGATCTAAATAATACGAAACCTTGCTCTATGATTTGAAGTTTAAATCCTCAAATACGGTTAAATAGTTACTTTTTTCACGTTTTGCATGTAGTTTGATATTACTTAAATATATTCATTTTTACCAATATTTCGATACTATTTCATGTAGTATCACGATATGTGATTTGGCCTTCAAATCTCAGAATTTCGCATAATATTGCATTTTAAGCAAGTTTTCTTACATTTTGTTTCGTACGAAAAATCATCGAATTTAGCAATATTTTGACGTTTATCATCTCCTTTTCCTAAATGTAATTTAAACAAAATATCATCGAATTAGGCAATATTTTGCCGTTTTTAAACGTTTTTGTGAATTTTCAGTCTATGTGTATTATTTCATTATATATACGATAAAAATGATGCAAACACATAATTGATTAGATAATAACCTTAGATACTTCATTGTCAATCATCTATTTGTTTCTCGTTAAAATACTGAGTAAGATATTGAAAAAGGGAGAACTTCTGTTTATATTGCATATATCGACGTTTCAGCCGGATTATAGCGGTTTTACGTGTACATCTTCCATCGGTAATATAAACGGAAAATCAAGAACATTTTAGTAAATTCTAATGAAAACACATTGTTTTTTATCATTTGTATTGGAAACAACATTGTCATATGTCTTTTCTTGGATCTAAATAATACGAAACCTCGCTCTATGATTTGAAGTTAAAATCCTCAAATACGGTTAAATAGTTACTTTTTTCATGTTTTTCATGTAGTTTGATATTACGTAAATATATTCATTCTTACCAATATTTCGATACTATTTCAAGTAGTATCACGATATGTGATTTGGCCTTCAAATCTCAGAATTTCGCATAATATTGCATTTTAAGCAAGTTTTCTTGCATTTTGTTTCTTAAGAAAAATCATCGAATTTAGCAATATTTTGATGTTTATCATCTCCTTTTCCTCTATGGGATTTAAACAAAATATCATCGAATTAGGCAATATTTTGCCACTTTTGCACGATTTTGTGAATTTTCTGTCTATGGGTATTAATTCATTATATATATGATAAAAATGATGCAAACACATAATTGATTAGAAATTAACCTTATATACTTCGTTTTCAATCAACCATTTGTTTCCAGTTAAAATACTGAGTAGGATATTGAAAAGGGGAGAAGTTCGGTTTTTATTGCATATATCGACGTTTCAGCCGGATTTGAGCGGTTTTACGTATACATCTTCCATCAATAATATAAACGGAAAATCAGGAACATTTTAGTTAATTCTAATGAAAACACATTGGTTTTTATCATTTGTATTGGAAACAACATTGTTATATGTCTTTTCTTGGATCTAAATAATACGAAACCTCGCTCTATGATTTGAAGTTAAAATCCTCAAATAGTGACTTTTTTCTCGTTTTTCATGTAGTTTGATAATATGTAAATATATTCATTTTTACCAATATTTCGATACTATTTCATGTAGTATCACGATATGTGATTTGGCTTTCAAATCTCAGAATTTTGCATAATATTGCATTTTAAGCAAGTTTTCTTGCATTTTGTTTCGTACGAAAAATCATCGAATTTAGCAATATTTTGAATTTATCGTCTCCTTTTCCTTATGTGATTTAAACAAAATATCATCGAATTGGACAATATTTTGCCGTTTTTCCACGTTTTTGTGAATTTTCAGTTTAGAGGTATTAATTCATTATATATACGATAAAAATGATGCAAACACATAATTGATTAGATAATAACCTTAAATACTTCATTTTCAATCATCTATTTGTTTTTCCTTAAAATTCTGAATAAGATATTGAAAAGGGGAGAAGTTCGGTTTTTATTGCATATATCGACGTTTCAGCCGGATTAAAGGGGTTTTACTTGTACATCTTCCATCGGTAATATAAACGGAAAATCAGGAACATTTTAGTTAGTTCTAATGAAAACACATTGATTTTTATCATTTGTATTGGAAACAACATTGTCATATGTCTTTTCTTGGATCTGAATAATACGAAACTTCGCTCTATGATTTGAAGTTAAAATCCTCAAATATGGTTAAATAGTGACTTTTTTCACGTTTTTCATGTAGTTTGATATTACGTAAATATATTCGTTTTTACCAATATTTTGATACTATTTCATGTAGTATCACGATATGTGATGTGGCCTTCAAATCTCAGAATTTCGCATAATATTGCATTTTAAGCAAGTATTCTTGCAATTTGTTTCGTATGAAAAATCATCGAATTTAGCAATATTTTGACGTTAATCATCTTCTTTTCCTTTATGTGATTTAAACAAAATATCATCGAATTAGGCAATATTTTGCCGTTTTTCCACGTTTTTGTGAATTTTCAGTTTATAGGTATTAATTCATTATATATACGATAAAAATGATGCAAACACATAATTGATTAGATAATTACCTTAAATACTTCATTTTCAATCATCTATGTGTTTCTCGTTAAAATACTGAGTATGATATAGAAAAGGGGAGATGTTCGGTTTTTATTGCATATATCGACGTTTCAGCCGGATTTGAGCGGATTTACGTGTACATCTTCCATCGGTAATATAAACGGAAAATCAGGAACATTTTATTTAATTCTAATGAAAACACATTGGTTTTTATCATTTGTATTGGAAACAACATTGTTATATGTCTTTCCTTGGATTTAAATAATACGAAACCTCGCTCTGTGATTTGAAGTTAAAATCCTCAAATATGGTAAAATAGTGACTTTTTTCACGTTTTTCATGTAGTTTGATAATACGTAAATATATTCATTTTTACCAATATTTCGATACTATTTCTTGTAGTATCACGATATGTGATGTGGCCTTCAAATCTCAGAATTTCGCATAATATTGCATTTTAAGCAAGTTTTCTTTCATTTTGTTTCGTACGAAAAATCATCGAATTTAGCAATATTTTGACGTTTATCATCCCCTTTTCCTTTATGTGATTTAAACAAAATATCTTCGAATTAGGCAACATTTTGCCGTTTTTCCACGTTTTTGTGAATTTTCAGTTTATTGGTATTAATTCATTATATATACGGTAAAAATTGATGCAAACACATAATTGATTAGTTTATAACCTTAAATACTTCATTTTCAATCATCTATTTGTTTCTCGTTAAAATACTGAGTAAGATATTGAAAAGGGGAGAAGTTCTGTTTTTATTGCATATATCGACGTTTCAGCCGGAATAGAGCGGTTTTACGTGTACATCTTCCATCGGTATTATAAACAGAAAATCAATAATATTTTAGTTAATTCTAATGAAAACACATTGTTTTTTATCATTTGTTTTGGAAAGAATATTGTCATGTCTTTTCTTGGATCTAAATAATACGAAACCTCGCTCTATGGTTTGAAGTTAAATCCTCAAATATGGTTAAATAGTTAATTTTTTCACGTTTTTCATGTTGTTTGATATTACGTAAATATATTCATTTTTACCAATATTTCGATACTATTTCATGTAGTATTACTATATGTGATTTGGCCTTCATATCTCAGAATTTCGCAAATTATTGCATTTTAAGCAAGTTTTCTTGCATTTTGTTTCGTATGCAAAATCATCGAATTTAGCAATATTTTGACGTTTATCATCCCCCTTTTCCTTTATGTGATTTAAACAAAATATCGTCGAATTAGGCAATATTTTGCCGTTTTTCCACGTTTTTGTGAATTTTCAGTTTATAATGAAAATTCATTAATTCATTAAATATACTATAAAAATGATGCAAACACATAATTGATTAAAAATTACCCTTAAATACATCATTTTCAATCAACCATTTGTTTCTCGTTAAAATACTGAGTAGGATATTGAAAAGGGGAGAAGTTCGGTTTTTATTGCATAAATCGACGTTTCAGCCGGATTAGAGCGGATTTACGTGTACATCTTCCATCGGTAATATAAACGGAAAGTCAGGAACATTTTAGTTAATTCTAATGAAAACACAGTGGTTTTTATCATTTGTATTGGAAACAACATTGTCATATGTCTTTTCTTGGATCTAAATAATACGAAACCTCGCTCTGTGATTTGAAGTTAAAATCCTCAAATATGGTAAAATAGTGACTTTTTTCACGTTTTTCATTCATTTTTACCAATATTTCGATACTATTTCATGTAGTATCACGATATGTGATGTGGCCTTCAAATCTCAGAATTTCGCATAATATTGCATTTTAAGCAAGATTTCTTGCATTTTGTTTCGTACGAAAAATCATCGAATTTAGCAATATTTTGACGTTTATCATCCCCTTTTCCTTTATGTGATTTAAACAAAATATCATCGAATTAGGCAATATTTTGCCGTTTTTCCACGTTTTTGTGAATTTTCAGTTTATTGTTATTAATTCATTATATATACGATAAAAATGATGCAAACACATAATTGATTAGTTTATAACCTTAAATACTTCATTTTCAATCAACCATTTGTTTCTCGTTAAAATACTGAGTAGGATATTGAAAAGGGGAGAAGTTCTGTTTTTATTGCATATATCGACGTTTCAGCCGGAATAGAGCGGTTTTACGTGTACATCTTCCATCGGTATTATAAACAGAAAATCAATAATATTTTAGTTAATTCTAATGAAAACTCATTGTTTTTTATCATTTGTATTGGAAACAACATTGTCATATGTCTTTTCTTGGATCTAAATAATACGAAACCTCGCTCTATGATTTGAAGTTAAAATCCTCAAATACGCTTAAATAGTTACTTTTTTCACGTTTTTCATGTAGTTTGATATTACGTAAATATATTCATTTTTACCAATATTTCGATAATATTTCATGTAGTTTCACGATATATGATTTGGCCTTCAAATCTCAGAATTTCGAATAATATTGCATTTTAAGCAAGTTTTCTTGCATTTTGTTTCTTACGAAAAATCATCGAATTTTGTAATATTTTGACGTTTAACATATCCTTTTCCTTTATGTGATTTAAACAATATATCATCGAATTAGGCAATATTTTCCCTTTTTTCCACGTTTTTGTGAATTTTCAGTCTATGGGTATTAATTCATTATATATACGATAAAAATGATGCAAACACATAATTGATTAGATAATAACCTTAAATACTTCATTTTCAATCATCTATTTGTTTCTCTTTAAACTACTGAGTAAGATATTGAAAAGGGGAGAAGTTCTGTTTTTATTGCATATATCGACGTTTCAGCCAGAATAGAGCGGTTATACGTGTACATCTTCCATCGGTAATATAAACGGAAAATCAAGAACATTTTAGTAAATTCTAATGAAAACACATTGTTTTTTATCATTTGTATTGGAAACAACATTGTCATATGTCTTTTCTTGGATCTAAATAATACGAAACCTCGCTCTATGATTTGAAGTTAAAATCCTCAAATACGGTTAAATAGTTACTTTTTTCACGTTTTGAATGTAGTTTGATATTACGTAAATATATTCATTTTTACCAATATTTCGATACTATTTCATGTAGTATCACGATATGTGATTTGGCCTTCAGATCTCAGAATTTCGCATAATATTGCATTTTAGGCAAGTTTTCTTGCATTTTGTTTCGTACGAAAAATCATCGAATTTAGCAATATTTTGACGTTTATCATCCCCTTTTCCTTTATGTGATTTAAACAAAATATCATCGAATTAGGCAATATTTTGCCGTTTTTCCACGTTTTTGTGAATTTTCAGTTTATTGTTATTAATTCATTAAATATATGATAAAAATTATGCAAACACATAATTAATTAGAAATTAACCTTAAATACTTCATTTTCAATCAACCATTTGTTTGTCTTTAAAATACTGAGTTGGATATTGAAAAGGAAAGAAGTTCGGTTTTTATTGCATATATCGACGTTTCAGCCGGAAAAGAGATGTTTTCGTGTACATCTTCCATCGGTAATATAAACGGAAAATCAGGAACATTTTAGTTAATTCTAACGAAAACACATTGATTTTTATCATTTGTATTGGAAACAACATTGTCATATGTCTTTTCTTGGATCTAAATAATACGAAACCTCGCTCTATGATTTGAAGTTAAAATCCTCAAAAATGGTTAAATAGTTACTTTTTTCACGTTTTTCATGTAGTTTGATATTACGTAAATATATTAATTTTTACCAATATTTCGATACTATTTCATGTAGTATCACGATCTCGATATGTGATTTGGCCTTCAAATCTCAGAATTTCGCATAATATTGCATTTTAAGCAAGTTTTCTTGCATTTAGTTTCGTACGAAAAATCATCGAATTTAGCAATATTTTTACGTTTATCATCCCCTTTTCCTTTATGTGATTTAAACAAAATGTCATCGAATTAGGCAATATTTGGCCGTTTTTCCACGTTTTTGTGAATTTTCAGTTTATTGTTATTAATTCATTAAATATACGATAAAAATGATGCAAACATATAATTGATTAGAAATTAACCTTAAATACTTCTTTTTCAATCAACCATTTGTTTCTAGTTAAAATACTGAGTAGGATATTGAAAAGGGGAGAAGTTCGGTTTTTATTGCATATATCGACGTTTAAGCCGGATTAGAGCGGTTTTACGTATACATCTTATATCAATAATATAAACGGAAAATCAGGAACATTTTAGTTAATTCTAGTGAAAACACATTGGTTTTTATCATTTGTAATGGAAACAACATTGTTATATGTCTTTTCTTGGATCTAAATAATACGAAACCTCGCTCTATGATTTAATGTTAAAATCCTCAAATATGGTAAAATAGTGACTTTTTTCACGTTTTTCATGTAGTTTGATAATACATAAATATGTTCATTTTTACCAATATTACGATACTATTTCATGTAGTCTCACGATATGTAATTTGGCCTTCATAGCTCAGAATTTCGCATAATATTGCATTTTAAGCAAGTTTTCTTGCATTTTGTTTCGTACGAAAAATCATCGAATTTAGCAATATTTTGACGTTTAACATATCCTTTTCCTTTATGTGATTTAAACAAAATATCATCGAATTAGGCAATATTTTCCCTTTTTTCCACGTTTTTGTGAATTTTCAGTCTATGGGTATTAATTCATTATATATACGATAAAAATGATGCAAAAACATAATTGATTAGATAATAACCTTAAATACTTCATTTTCAATCATCTATTTGTTTCTCTTTAAAATACTGAGTAAGATATTGAAAAGGGGAGAAGTTCTGTTTTTATTGCATATATCGACGTTTCAGCCGGAATAGAGCGGTTTTACGTGTACATCTTCCATCGGTAATATAAACGGAAAATCAAGAACATTTTAGTAAATTCTAATGAAAACACATTGTTTTTTATCATTTGTATTGGAAACAACATTGTCATATGTCTTTTCTTGGATCTAAATAATACGAAACCTTGCTCTATGATTTGAAGTTTAAATCCTCAAATACGGTTAAATAGTTACTTTTTTCACGTTTTGCATGTAGTTTGATATTACTTAAATATATTCATTTTTACCAATATTTCGATACTATTTCATGTAGTATCACGATATGTGATTTGGCCTTCAAATCTCAGAATTTCGCATAATATTGCATTTTAAGCAAGTTTTCTTACATTTTGTTTCGTACGAAAAATCATCGAATTTAGCAATATTTTGACGTTTATCATCTCCTTTTCCTAAATGTAATTTAAACAAAATATCATCGAATTAGGCAATATTTTGCCGTTTTTAAACGTTTTTGTGAATTTTCAGTCTATGTGTATTATTTCATTATATATACGATAAAAATGATGCAAACACATAATTGATTAGATAATAACCTTAGATACTTCATTGTCAATCATCTATTTGTTTCTCGTTAAAATACTGAGTAAGATATTGAAAAAGGGAGAACTTCTGTTTATATTGCATATATCGACGTTTCAGCCGGATTATAGCGGTTTTACGTGTACATCTTCCATCGGTAATATAAACGGAAAATCAAGAACATTTTAGTAAATTCTAATGAAAACACATTGTTTTTTATCATTTGTATTGGAAACAACATTGTCATATGTCTTTTCTTGGATCTAAATAATACGAAACCTCACTCTATGATTTGAAGTTAAAATCCTCAAATACGGTTAAATAGTTACTTTTTTCATGTTTTTCATGTAGTTTGATATTACGTAAATATATTCATTCTTACCAATATTTCGATACTATTTCATGTAGTATCACGATATGTGATTTGGCCTTCAAATCTCAGAATTTCGCATAATATTGCATTTTAAGCAAGTTTTCTTGCATTTTGTTTCTTAAGAAAAATCATCGAATTTAGCAATATTTTGATGTTTATCATCTCCTTTTCCTCTATGGGATTTAAACAAAATATCATCGAATTAGGCAATATTTTGCCACTTTTGCACGATTTTGTGAATTTTCTGTCTATGGGTATTAATTCATTATTTATATGATAAAAATGATGCAAACACATAATTGATTAGAAATTAACCTTATATACTTCGTTTTCAATCAACCATTTGTTTCCAGTTAAAATACTGAGTAGGATATTGAAAAGGGGAGAAGTTCGGTTTTTATTGCATATATCGACGTTTCAGCCGGATTTGAGCGGTTTTACGTATACATCTTCCATCAATAATATAAACGGAAAATCAGGAACATTTTAGTTAATTCTAATGAAAACACGTTGGTTTTTATCATTTGTATTGGAAACAACATTGTTATATGTCTTTTCTTGGATCTAAATAATACGAAACCTCGCTCTATGATTTGAAGTTAAAATCCTCAAATAGTGACTTTTTTCTCGTTTTTCATGTAGTTTGATAATATGTAAATATATTCATTTTTACCAATATTTCGATACTATTTCATGTAGTATCACGATATGTGATTTGGCTTTCAAATCTCAGAATTTTGCATAATATTGCATTTTAAGCAAGTTTTCTTGCATTTTGTTTCGTACGAAAAATCATCGAATTTAGCAATATTTTGAATTTATCGTCTCCTTTTCCTTATGTGATTTAAACAAAATATCATCGAATTGGACAATATTTTGCCGTTTTTCCACGTTTTTGTGAATTTTCAGTTTAGAGGTATTAATTCATTATATATACGATAAAAATGATGCAAACACATAATTGATTAGATAATAACCTTAAATACTTCATTTTCAATCATCTATTTGTTTTTCCTTAAAATTCTGAATAAGATATTGAAAAGGGGAGAAGTTCGGTTTTTATTGCATATATCGACGTTTCAGCCGGATTAAAGCGGTTTTACTTGTACATCTTCCATCGGTAATATAAACGGAAAATCAGGAACATTTTAGTTAGTTCTAATGAAAACACATTGATTTTTATCATTTGTATTGGAAACAACATTGTCATATGTCTTTTCTTGGATCTGAATAATACGAAACTTCGCTCTATGATTTGAAGTTAAAATCCTCAAATATGGTTAAATAGTGACTTTTTTCACGTTTTTCATGTAGTTTGATATTACGTAAATATATTCGTTTTTACCAATATTTTGATACTATTTCATGTAGTATCACGATATGTGATGTGGCCTTCAAATCTCAGAATTTCGCATAATATTGCATTTTAAGCAAGTATTCTTGCAATTTGTTTCGTACGAAAAATCATCGAATTTAGCAATATTTTGACGTTAATCATCTTCTTTTCCTTTATGTGATTTAAACAAAATATCATCGAATTAGGCAATATTTTGCCGTTTTTCCACGTTTTTGTGAATTTTCAGTTTATAGGTATTAATTCATTATATATACGATAAAAATGATGCAAACACATAATTGATTAGATAATTACCTTAAATACTTCATTTTCAATCATCTATGTGTTTCTCGTTAAAATACTGAGTATGATATAGAAAAGGGGAGAAGTTCGGTTTTTATTGCATATATCGACGTTTCAGCCGGATTTGAGCGGATTTACGTGTACATCTTCCATCGGTAATATAAACGGAAAATCAGGAACATTTTATTTAATTCTAATGAAAACACATTGGTTTTTATCATTTGTATTGGAAACAACATTGTTATATGTCTTTCCTTGGATTTAAATAATACGAAACCTCGCTCTGTGATTTGAAGTTAAAATCCTCAAATATGGTAAAATAGTGACTTTTTTCACGTTTTTCATGTAGTTTGATAATACGTAAATATATTCATTTTTACCAATATTTCGATACTATTTCTTGTAGTATCACGATATGTGATGTGGCCTTCAAATCTCAGAATTTCGCATAATATTGCATTTTAAGCAAGTTTTCTTTCATTTTGTTTCGTACGAAAAATCATCGAATTTAGCAATATTTTGACGTTTATCATCCCCTTTTCCTTTATGTGATTTAAACAAAATATCTTCGAATTAGGCAACATTTTGCCGTTTTTCCACGTTTTTGTGAATTTTCAGTTTATTGGTATTAATTCATTATATATATGGTAAAAATTGATGCAAACACATAATTGATTAGTTTATAACCTTAAATACTTCATTTTCAATCATCTATTTGTTTCTCGTTAAAATACTGAGTAAGATATTGAAAAGGGGAGAAGTTCTGTTTTTATTGCATATATCGACGTTTCAGCCGGAATAGAGCGGTTTTACGTGTACATCTTCCATCGGTATTATAAACAGAAAATCAATAATATTTTAGTTAATTCTAATGAAAACACATTGTTTTTTATCATTTGTTTTGGAAAGAATATTGTCATGTCTTTTCTTGGATCTAAATAATACGAAACCTCGCTCTATGGTTTGAAGTTAAATCCTCAAATATGGTTAAATAGTTAATTTTTTCACGTTTTTCATGTTGTTTGATATTACGTAAATATATTCATTTTTACCAATATTTCGATACTATTTCATGTAGTATTACGATATGTGATTTGGCCTTCATATCTCAGAATTTCGCAAATTATTGCATTTTAAGCAAGTTTTCTTGCATTTTGTTTCGTATGCAAAATCATCGAATTTAGCAATATTTTGACGTTTATCATCCCCCTTTTCCTTTATGTGATTTAAACAAAATATCGTCGAATTAGGCAATATTTTGCCGTTTTTCCACGTTTTTGTGAATTTTCAGTTTATAATGAAAATTCATTAATTCATTAAATATACTATAAAAATGATGCAAACACATAATTGATTAAAAATTACCCTTAAATACATCATTTTCAATCAACCATTTGTTTCTCGTTAAAATACTGAGTAGGATATTGAAAAGGGGAGAAGTTCGGTTTTTATTGCATAAATCGACGTTTCAGCCGGATTAGAGCGGATTTACGTGTACATCTTCCATCGGTAATATAAACGGAAAGTCAGGAACATTTTAGTTAATTCTAATGAAAACACAGTGGTTTTTAACATTTGTATTGGAAACAACATTGTCATATGTCTTTTCTTGGATCTAAATAATACGAAACCTCGCTCTGTGATTTGAAGTTAAAATCCTCAAATATGGTAAAATAGTGACTTTTTTCACGTTTTTCATTCATTTTTACCAATATTTCGATACTATTTCATGTAGTATCACGATATGTGATGTGGCCTTCAAATCTCAGAATTTCGCATAATATTGCATTTTAAGCAAGTTTTCTTTAATTTTGTTTCGTACGAAAAATCATCGAATTTAGCAATATTTTGACGTTTATCATCCCCTTTTCCTTTATGTGATTTAAACAAAATATCATCGAATTTGGAAATATTTTGCCGTTTTTCCACGTTTTTGTGAATTTCAGTTTATTGGTATTATTTTATTATATATACGATAAAAATGATGCAAACACATAATTGATTAGATAATAACCTTAAATACTTCATTTTCAATCATCCATTTGTTTCTCGTTAAAATACTGAGTATGATACTGAAAAGGGGAGAAGTTCGGTTTTTATTGCATATCTCGACGTTTCATCCGGAATAGTGCGGTTTTACGTGTACATCTTCCATCGGTAATATAAACGGAAATTCAAGAACATTTTAGTTATTTCTAATGAAAACACATTATTTTTTATCATTTGTATTGGAAACAACATTGTCATATGTCTTTTCTTGGATCTAAATAATACGAAACCTCGCTCTATGATTTCAAGTTAAAATCCTCAAATATGGTAAAATAGTGACTTTTTTTACGTTTTTCATGTAGTTTGATAATACGTAAATATATTCATTTTTACCAATATTTCGATACTATTTCATGTAGTATTACGATATGTGATTTGGCCTTCAAATCTCAGAATTTCGCAAATTATTGCATTTTAAGCAAGTTTTCTTGCATTTTGTTTCGTACGAAAAATCATCAAATTTAGCAATATTTTGACTTTTATCATCCCCTTTTCCTTTATGTGATTTAAACAAAATATCGTCGAATTAGGCAATATTTTGCCGTTTTTCCACGTTTTTGTGTATTTTCCGTTTATAGTTATTAATTCATTATATATACGATAAAAATGATGCAAACAAATAATTGATTAGATAATAACCTTAAATACTTCATTTTCAATCATCTATTTGTTTCTTGTTAAAATACTGAGTAAGATATTGAAAAAGGGAGGAGTTCAGTTTTTATTGCATATATCGACGTTTAATCCCGATTAGAGCGGTTTTACGTGTACATCTTCTTTCGGTAATTAAAACGGAAAATCAAGAACATTTTAGTTAATTCTAATGAAAACACATTTTTTTTATCATTTGTATTGGAAACAACATTGTCATATGTCTTTTCTTGGATCTGAATAATACAAAACTTCGCTCTATGATTTGTAGTTAAAATCCTCAAATATGGTTAAATAGTGACTTTTTTCACGTTTTTCATGTAGTTTGATATTACGTAAATATATTCATTTTTACCAATATTTCGATACTATTTCATGTAGTATCACGATATGTGACTTGGCCTTCAAATCTCAGAATTTCGCATAATATTGCATTTTAAGCAAGTTTTCTTTCATTTTGTTTAGTACGAAAAATCATCGAATTTAGCAATATTTTGACGTTTATCATCCCCTTTTCCTTTATTCGATTTAAACAAAATATCATCGAATTAGGAAATATTTTGCCGTTTTTCCACGTTTTTGTGAATTTTCAGTTTATACTGAAAATTCATTAATTCATTAAATATACTGTAAAAATGATGCAAACACATAATTGATTAAAAATTACCCTTAAATACTTCATTTTCAATCAACCATTTGTTTCTCGCAAAAATACTGAGTAGGATATTGAAAAGGGGAGAAGTTCGGTTTTTATTGCATAAATCGACGTTTCAGCCGGATTAGAGCGGATTTACGTGTACATCTTCCATCGGTAATATAAACGGAAAGTCAGGAACATTTTAGTTAATTCTAATGAAAACACAGTGGTTTTTATCATTTGTATTGGAAACAACATTGTCATATGTCTTTTCTTGGATCTAAATAATACGAAACCTCGCTCTGTGATTTGAAGTTAAAATCCTCAAATATGGTAAAATAGTGACTTTTTTCACGTTTTTCATTCATTTTTACCAATATTTCGATACTATTTCATGTAGTATCACGATATGTGATGTGGCCTTCAAATCTCAGAATTTCGCATAATATTGCATTTTAAGCAAGTTTTCTTTAATTTTGTTTCGTACGAAAAATCATCGAATTTAGCAATATTTTGACGTTTATCATCCCCTTTTCCTTTATGTGATTTAAACAAAATATCATCGAATTAGGAAATATTTTGCCGTTTTTCCACGTTTTTGTGAATTTCAGTTTATTGGTATTATTTTATTATATATACGATAAAAATGATGCAAACACATAATTGATTAGATAATAACCTTAAATACTTCATTTTCAATCATCCATTTGTTTCTCGTTAAAATACTGAGTATGATACTGAAAAGGGGAGAAGTTCGGTTTTTATTGCATATCTCGACGTTTCATCCGGAATAGTGCGGTTTTACGTGTACATCTTCCATCGGTAATATAAACGGAAATTCAAGAACATTTTAGTTATTTCTAATGAAAACACATTATTTTTTATCATTTGTATTGGAAACAACATTGTCATATGTCTTTTCTTGGATCTAAATAATACGAAACCTCGCTCTATGATTTCAAGTTAAAATCCTCAAATATGGTAAAATAGTGACTTTTTTTACGTTTTTCATGTAGTTTGATAATACGTAAATATATTCATTTTTACCAATATTTCGATACTATTTCATGTAGTATTACGATATGTGATTTGGCCTTCATATCTCAGAATTTCGCAAATTATTGCATTTTAAGCAAGTTTTCTTGCATTTTGTTTCGTATGCAAAATCATCGAATTTAGCAATATTTTGACGTTTATCATCCCCCTTTTCCTTTATGTGATTTAAACAAAATATCGTCGAATTAGGCAATATTTTGCCGTTTTTCCACGTTTTTGTGAATTTTCAGTTTATAATGAAAATTCATTAATTCATTAAATATACTATAAAAATGATGCAAACACATAATTGATTAAAAATTACCCTTAAATACATCATTTTCAATCAACCATTTGTTTCTCGTTAAAATACTGAGTAGGATATTGAAAAGGGGAGAAGTTCGGTTTTTATTGCATAAATCGACGTTTCAGCCGGATTAGAGCGGATTTACGTGTACATCTTCCATCGGTAATATAAACGGAAAGTCAGGAACATTTTAGTTAATTCTAATGAAAACACAGTGGTTTTTAACATTTGTATTGGAAACAACATTGTCATATGTCTTTTCTTGGATCTAAATAATACGAAACCTCGCTCTGTGATTTGAAGTTAAAATCCTCAAATATGGTAAAATAGTGACTTTTTTCACGTTTTTCATTCATTTTTACCAATATTTCGATACTATTTCATGTAGTATCACGATATGTGATGTGGCCTTCAAATCTCAGAATTTCGCATAATATTGCATTTTAAGCAAGTTTTCTTTAATTTTGTTTCGTACGAAAAATCATCGAATTTAGCAATATTTTGACGTTTATCATCCCCTTTTCCTTTATGTGATTTAAACAAAATATCATCGAATTTGGAAATATTTTGCCGTTTTTCCACGTTTTTGTGAATTTCAGTTTATTGGTATTATTTTATTATATATACGATAAAAATGATGCAAACACATAATTGATTAGATAATAACCTTAAATACTTCATTTTCAATCATCCATTTGTTTCTCGTTAAAATACTGAGTATGATACTGAAAAGGGGAGAAGTTCGGTTTTTATTGCATATCTCGACGTTTCATCCGGAATAGTGCGGTTTTACGTGTACATCTTCCATCGGTAATATAAACGGAAATTCAAGAACATTTTAGTTATTTCTAATGAAAACACATTATTTTTTATCATTTGTATTGGAAACAACATTGTCATATGTCTTTTCTTGGATCTAAATAATACGAAACCTCGCTCTATGATTTCAAGTTAAAATCCTCAAATATGGTAAAATAGTGACTTTTTTTACGTTTTTCATGTAGTTTGATAATACGTAAATATATTCATTTTTACCAATATTTCGATACTATTTCATGTAGTATTACGATATGTGATTTGGCCTTCAAATCTCAGAATTTCGCAAATTATTGCATTTTAAGCAAGTTTTCTTGCATTTTGTTTCGTACGAAAAATCATCAAATTTAGCAATATTTTGACTTTTATCATCCCCTTTTCCTTTATGTGATTTAAACAAAATATCGTCGAATTAGGCAATATTTTGCCGTTTTTCCACGTTTTTGTGTATTTTCCGTTTATAGTTATTAATTCATTATATATACGATAAAAATGATGCAAACAAATAATTGATTAGATAATAACCTTAAATACTTCATTTTCAATCATCTATTTGTTTCTTGTTAAAATACTGAGTAAGATATTGAAAAAGGGAGAAGTTCAGTTTTTATTGCATATATCGACGTTTAATCCCGATTAGAGCGGTTTTACGTGTACATCTTCTTTCGGTAATTAAAACGGAAAATCAAGAACATTTTAGTTAATTCTAATGAAAACACATTTTTTTTATCATTTGTATTGGAAACAACATTGTCATATGTCTTTTCTTGGATCTGAATAATACAAAACTTCGCTCTATGATTTGTAGTTAAAATCCTCAAATATGGTTAAATAGTGACTTTTTTCACGTTTTTCATGTAGTTTGATATTACGTAAATATATTCATTTTTACCAATATTTCGATACTATTTCATGTAGTATCACGATATGTGACTTGGCCTTCAAATCTCAGAATTTCTCATAATATTGCATTTTAAGCAAGTTTTCTTTCATTTTGTTTAGTACGAAAAATCATCGAATTTAGCAATATTTTGACGTTTATCATCCCCTTTTCCTTTATTCGATTTAAACAAAATATCATCGAATTAGGAAATATTTTGCCGTTTTTCCACGTTTTTGTGAATTTTCAGTTTATACTGAAAATTCATTAATTCATTAAATATACTATAAAAATGATGCAAACACATAATTGATTAAAAATTACCCTTAAATACATCATTTTCAATCAACCATTTGTTTCTCGTTAAAATACTGAGTAGGATATTGAAAAGGGGAGAAGTTCGGTTTTTATTACATAAATCGACGTTTCAGCCGGATTAGAGCGGATTTACGTGTACATCTTCCATCGGTAATATAAACGGAAAGTCAGGAACATTTTAGTTAATTCTAATGAAAACACAGTGGTTTTTATCATTTGTATTGGAAACAACATTGTCATATGTCTTTTCTTGGATCTAAATAATACGAAACCTCGCTCTGTGATTTGAAGTTAAAATCCTCAAATATGGTAAAATAGTGACTTTTTTCACGTTTTTCATTCATTTTTACCAATATTTCGATACTATTTCATGTAGTATCACGATATGTGATGTGGCCTTCAAATCTCAGAATTTCGCATAATATTACATTTTAAGCAAGTTTTCTTTAATTTTGTTTCGTACGAAAAATCATCGAATTTAGCAATATTTTGACGTTTATCATCCCCTTTTCCTTTATGTCATTTAAACAAAATATCATCGAATTTGGAAATATTTTGCCGTTTTTCCACGTTTTTGTGAATTTCAGTTTATTGGTATTATTTTATTATATATACGATAAAAATGATGCAAACACATAATTGATTAGATAATAACCTTAAATACTTCATTTTCAATCATCCATTTGTTTCTCGTTAAAATACTGAGTATGATACTGAAAAGGGGAGAAGTTCGGTTTTTATTGCATATCTCGACGTTTCATCCGGAATAGTGCGGTTTTACGTGTACATCTTCCATCGGTAATATAAACGGAAATTCAAGAACATTTTAGTTATTTCTAATGAAAACACATTATTTTTTATCATTTGTATTGGAAACAACATTGTCATATGTCTTTTCTTGGATCTAAATAATACGAAACCTCGCTCTATGATTTCAAGTTAAAATCCTCAAATATGGTAAAATAGTGACTTTTTTTACGTTTTTCATGTAGTTTGATAATACGTAAATATATTCATTTTTACCAATATTTCGATACTATTTCATGTAGTATTACGATATGTGATTTGGCCTTCAAATCTCAGAATTTCGCAAATTATTGCATTTTAAGCAAGTTTTCTTGCATTTTGTTTCGTACGAAAAATCATCAAATTTAGCAATATTTTGACTTTTATCATCCCCTTTTCCTTTATGTGATTTAAACAAAATATCGTCGAATTAGGCAATATTTTGCCGTTTTTCCACGTTTTTGTGTATTTTCCGTTTATAGTTATTAATTCATTATATATACGATAAAAATGATGCAAACAAATAATTGATTAGATAATAACCTTAAATACTTCATTTTCAATCATCTATTTGTTTCTTGTTAAAATACTGAGTAAGATATTGAAAAAGGGAGGAGTTCAGTTTTTATTGCATATATCGACGTTTAATCCCGATTAGAGCGGTTTTACGTGTACATCTTCTTTCGGTAATTAAAACGGAAAATCAAGAACATTTTAGTTAATTCTAATGAAAACACATTTTTTTTATCATTTGTATTGGAAACAACATTGTCATATGTCTTTTCTTGGATCTGAATAATACAAAACTTCGCTCTATGATTTGTAGTTAAAATCCTCAAATATGGTTAAATAGTGACTTTTTTCACGTTTTTCATGTAGTTTGATATTACGTAAATATATTCATTTTTACCAATATTTCGATACTATTTCATGTAGTATCACGATATGTGACTTGGCCTTCAAATCTCAGAATTTCGCATAATATTGCATTTTAAGCAAGTTTTCTTTCATTTTGTTTAGTACGAAAAATCATCGAATTTAGCAATATTTTGACGTTTATCATCCCCTTTTCCTTTATTCGATTTAAACAAAATATCATCGAATTAGGAAATATTTTGCCGTTTTTCCACGTTTTTGTGAATTTTCAGTTTATACTGAAAATTCATTAATTCATTAAATATACTGTAAAAATGATGCAAACACATAATTGATTAAAAATTACCCTTAAATACTTCATTTTCAATCAACCATTTGTTTCTCGCAAAAATACTGAGTAGGATATTGAAAAGGGGAGAAGTTCGGTTTTTATTGCATAAATCGACGTTTCAGCCGGATTAGAGCGGATTTACGTGTACATCTTCCATCGGTAATATAAACGGAAAGTCAGGAACATTTTAGTTAATTCTAATGAAAACACAGTGGTTTTTATCATTTGTATTGGAAACAACATTGTCATATGTCTTTTCTTGGATCTAAATAATACGAAACCTCGCTCTGTGATTTGAAGTTAAAATCCTCAAATATGGTAAAATAGTGACTTTTTTCACGTTTTTCATTCATTTTTACCAATATTTCGATACTATTTCATGTAGTATCACGATATGTGATGTGGCCTTCAAATCTCAGAATTTCGCATAATATTGCATTTTAAGCAAGTTTTCTTTAATTTTGTTTCGTACGAAAAATCATCGAATTTAGCAATATTTTGACGTTTATCATCCCCTTTTCCTTTATGTGATTTAAACAAAATATCATCGAATTAGGAAATATTTTGCCGTTTTTCCACGTTTTTGTGAATTTCAGTTTATTGGTATTATTTTATTATATATACGATAAAAATGATGCAAACACATAATTGATTAGATAATAACCTTAAATACTTCATTTTCAATCATCCATTTGTTTCTCGTTAAAATACTGAGTATGATACTGAAAAGGGGAGAAGTTCGGTTTTTATTGCATATCTCGACGTTTCATCCGGAATAGTGCGGTTTTACGTGTACATCTTCCATCGGTAATATAAACGGAAATTCAAGAACATTTTAGTTATTTCTAATGAAAACACATTATTTTTTATCATTTGTATTGGAAACAACATTGTCATATGTCTTTTCTTGGATCTAAATAATACGAAACCTCGCTCTATGATTTCAAGTTAAAATCCTCAAATATGGTAAAATAGTGACTTTTTTTACGTTTTTCATGTAGTTTGATAATACGTAAATATATTCATTTTTACCAATATTTCGATACTATTTCATGTAGTATTACGATATGTGATTTGGCCTTCATATCTCAGAATTTCGCAAATTATTGCATTTTAAGCAAGTTTTCTTGCATTTTGTTTCGTACGAAAAATCATCAAATTTAGCAATATTTTGACTTTTATCATCCCCTTTTCCTTTATGT
The DNA here is from genome assembly GCF_040958095.1 of Procambarus clarkii. Lineage (NCBI taxonomy): Eukaryota > Metazoa > Arthropoda > Malacostraca > Decapoda > Cambaridae > Procambarus > Procambarus clarkii. The sequence continues at coordinate 30,549,371 of NC_091218.1, read as the reverse complement.
GATTTAAACAAAATATCGTCGAATTAGGCAATATTTTGCCGTTTTTCCACGTTTTTGTGTATTTTCCGTTTATAGTTATTAATTCATTATATATACGATAAAAATGATGCAAACAAATAATTGATTAGATAATAACCTTAAATACTTCATTTTCAATCATCTATTTGTTTCTTGTTAAAATACTGAGTAAGATATTGAAAAAGGGAGAAGTTCAGTTTTTATTGCATATATCGACGTTTAAGCCCGATTAGAGCGGTTTTACGTGTACATCTTCTTTCGGTAATTAAAACGGAAAATCAAGAACATTTTAGTTAATTCTAATGAAAACACATTTTTTTTATCATTTGTATTGGAAACAACATTGTCATATGTCTTTTCTTGGATCTGAATAATACAAAACTTCGCTCTATGATTTGTAGTTAAAATCCTCAAATATGGTTAAATAGTGACTTTTTTCACGTTTTTCATGTAGTTTGATATTACGTAAATATATTCATTTTTACCAATATTTCGATACTATTTCATGTAGTATCACGATATGTGACTTGGCCTTCAAATCTCAGAATTTCGCATAATATTGCATTTTAAGCAAGTTTTCTTTCATTTTGTTTAGTACGAAAAATCATCGAATTTAGCAATATTTTGACGTTTATCATCCCCTTTTCCTTTATTCGATTTAAACAAAATATCATCGAATTAGGAAATATTTTGCCGTTTTTCCACGTTTTTGTGAATTTTCAGTTTATACTGAAAATTCATTAATTCATTAAATATACTATAAAAATGATGCAAACACATAATTGATTAAAAATTACCCTTAAATACTTCATTTTCAATCAACCATTTGTTTCTCGTTAAAATACTGAGTAGGATATTGAAAAGGGGAGAAGTTCGGTTTTTATTGCATAAATCGACGTTTCAGCCGGATTTGAGCGGATTTACGTGTACATCTTCCATCGGTAATATAAACGGAAAGTCAGGAACATTTTAGTTAATTCTAATGAAAACACAGTGGTTTTTATCATTTGTATTGGAAACAACATTGTCATATGTCTTTTCTTGGATCTGATTAATACGAAACCTCGCTCTGTGATTTGAAGTTAAAATCCTCAAATATGGTAAAATAGTGACTTTTTTCACGTTTTTCATTCATTTTTACCAATATTTCGATACTATTTCATGTAGTATCACGATATGTTATGTGGCCTTCAAATCTCAGAATTTCGCATAATATTGCATTTTAAGCAAGTTTTCTTTAATTTTGTTTCGTACGAAAAATCATCGAATTTAGCAATATTTTGACGTTTATCATCCCCTTTTCCTTTATGTGATTTAAACAAAATATCATCGAATTAGGAAATATTTTGCCGTTTTTCCACGTTTTTGTGAATTTCAGTTTATTGGTATTATTTTATTATATATACGATAAAAATGATGCAAACACATAATTGATTAGATAATAACCTTAAATACTTCATTTTCAATCATCCATTTGTTTCTCGTTAAAATACTGAGTAAGATACTGAAAAGGGGAGAAGTTCGGTTTTTATTGCATATCTCGACGTTTCATCCGGAATAGTGCGGTTTTACGTGTACATCTTCCATCGGTAATATAAACGGAAATTCAAGAACATTTTAGTTATTTCTAATGAAAACACATTATTTTTTATCATTTGTATTGGAAACAACATTGTCATATGTCTTTTCTTGGATCTAAATAATACGAAACCTCGCTCTATGATTTCAAGTTAAAATCCTCAAATATGGTAAAATAGTGACTTTTTTTACGTTTTTCATGTAGTTTGATAATACGTAAATATATTCATTTTTACCAATATTTCGATACTATTTCATGTAGTATTACGATATGTGATTTGGCCTTTAAATCTCAGAATTTCGCAAATTATTGCATTTTAAGCAAGTTTTCTTGCATTTTGTTTCGTACGAAAAATCATCAAATTTAGCAATATTTTGACTTTTATCATCCCCTTTTCCTTTATGTGATTTAAACAAAATATCGTCGAATTAGGCAATATTTTTCCGTTTTTCCACGTTTTTGTGTATTTTCCGTTTATAGGTATTAATTCATTATATATATGATAAAAATGATGCAAACAAATAATTGATTAGATAATAACCTTAAATACTTCATTTTCAATCATCTATTTGTTTCTTGTTAAAATACTGAGTAAGATATTGAAAAAGGGAGAAGTTCAGTTTTTATTGCATATATCGACGTTTAAGCCCGATTAGAGCGGTTTTACGTGTACATCTTCTTTCGGTAATTAAAACGGAAAATCAAGAACATTTTAGTTAATTCTAATGAAAACACATTTTTTTTATCATTTGTATTGGAAACAACATTGTCATATGTCTTTTCTTGGATCTGAATAATACGAAACTTCGCTCTATGATTTGTAGTTAAAATCCTCAAATATGGTTAAATAGTGACTTTTTTCACGTTTTTCATGTAGTTTGATATTACGTAAATATATTCATTTTTACCAATATTTCGATACTATTTCATGTAGTATCACGATATGTGACTTGGCCTTCAAATCTCAGAATTTCGCATAATATTGCATTTTAAGCAAGTTTTCTTTCATTTTGTTTAGTACGAAAAATCATCGAATTTAGCAATATTTTGACGTTTATCATCCCCTTTTCCTTTATTCGATTTAAACAAAATATCATCGAATTAGGAAATATTTTGCCGTTTTTCCACGTTTTTGTGAATTTTCAGTTTATTGTTATTAATTCATTATATATACGATAAAAATGATGCAAACACATAATTGATTAGATAATAACCTTAAATACTTCATTTTCAATCATCTATTTGTTTCTCGTTAAAATACTGAGTAAGATATTGAAAAGGGGAGAAGTTCTGTTTTTATTGCATATTTCGACGTTTCAGCCGGAATGGAGCGGTTTTGCGTGTACATCTTCCATCGGTAATATAAACAGAAAATCAATAATATTTTAGTTAATTCTAATGAAAACACATTGTTTTTTATCATTTGTTTTGGAAACAATATTGTCATGTCTTTTCTTGGATCTAAATAATACGAAACCTCGCTCTATGATTTGAAGTTAAAATCCTCAAATATGGTTAAATAGTTAATTTTTTCACGTTTTTCATGTAGTTTGATATTACGTAAATATATTCATTTTTACCAATATTTCGATACTGTTTCATGTAGTATCACGATATGTGACTTGGCCTTCAAATCTCAGAATTTCGCATAATATTGCATTTTAAGCAAGTTTTCTTGCATTTTGTTTCGTACGAAAAATCATCGAATATAGCAATATTTTGACGTTTATCATCTCATTTTCCTTTATGTGATTTAAACAAAATATCATCAAATGAGGCAATATTTTGCCGTTTTTCCACGTTTTTGTGAATTTTCAGTCTGTCGGTATTAATTCATTATATATACGATAAACATGATGCAAACACATAATTGATTAGATAATAACCTTAAATACTTCATTTTCAATCATCCATTTGTTTCTCGTTAAAATACTGAGTAAGATATTGAAAAGGGGAGAAGTTCGGTTTTTATTGCATATATCGACGTTTCAGCCGGATTAGAGCAGATTTACGTGTACATCTTTCATCGGTAATATAAACGGAAAATCAGGAACATTTTAGTTAATTCTACTGAAAACACATTGGTTTTTATCATTTGTATTGGAAACAACATTGTTATATGTCTTTCCTTGGATTTAAATAATACGAAACCTCGCTCTGTGATTTGAAGTTAAAATCCTCAAATATGGTAAAATAGTGACTTTTTTCACGTTTTTCATGTAGTTTGATAATACGTAAATATATTCATTTTTACCAATATTTCGATACTATTTCATGTAGTATCACGATATGTGATGTGGCCTTCAAATCTCAGAATTTCGCATAATATTGCATTTTAAGCAAGTTTTCTTTCATTTTGTTTCGTACGAAAAATCATCGAATTGAGCAATATTTTGACGTTTATCATCCCCTTTTCCTTTATGCGATTTAAACAAAATATCATAGAATTAGGTAATATTTTGCCGTTTTTCCACGTTTTTGTGAATTTTCAGTTTATTGTTATTAATTCATTATATATACGATAAAGATGATGCAAACACATAATTGATTAGATAATAACCTTAAATACTTCATTTTCAATCATCTATTTGTTTCTCGTTAAAATACTGAGTAAGATATTGAAAAGGGGAGAAGTTCTGTTTTTATTGCATATATCGACGTTTCAGCCGGAATGGAGCGGTTTTGCGTGTACATCTTCCATCGGTAATATAAACAGAAAATCAATAATATTTTAGTTAATTCTAATGAAAACACATTGTTTTTTATCATTTGTTTTGGAAACAATATTGTCATGTCTTTTCTTGGATCTAAATAATACGAAACCTCGCTCTATGATTTGAAGTTAAAATCCTCAAATATGGTTAAATAGTTAATTTTTTCACGTTTTTCATGTAGTTTGATATTACGTAAATATATTCATTTTTACCAATATTTCGATACTGTTTCATGTAGTATCACGATATGTGACTTGGCCTTCAAATCTCAGAATTTCGCATAATATTGCATTTTAAGCAAGTTTTCTTTCATTTTGTTTCGTACGAAAAATCATCGTATTTAGCAATATTTTGACGTTTATCATCCCCTTTTCCTTTATGTGATTTAAACAAAATATCATCGAATTAGGCAATATTTGGCCGTTTTTCCACGTTTTTGTGAATTTTCAGTTTATTGTTATTAATTCCTTAAATAAACGATAAAAATGATGCAAATACATAATTGATTAGAAATTCACCTTAAATACTTCATTTTCAATCAACCATTTGTTTCTCGTTAAAATACTGAGTAGGATATTGAAAAGGAAAGAAGTTCGCTTTTTATTGCATATATCGACGTTTCAGCCGGATTAGAGCAGTTTTACGTGTACATCTTCCATCGGTAATATAAACGGAAAATCAGGAACATTTTAGTTAACTCTAATGAAAACACATTGGTTTTTATCATTTGTATTGGAAACAACATTGTCATATCTCCTTTCTTGGATCTAAATAATATGAAACCCCCGCTCTATGATTTGAAGTTAAAATCCTCAAATTTTGGTAAAATAGAGATTTTAACGTTTTTCATGTAGTTTGATATTACGTAAATATGTTCATTTTTACCAATATTTCGATACTATTTCATGTAGTCTCACGATATGTGATTTGGCCTTCAAATCTCAGAATTTCGCATAATATTGCATTTTAAGCAAGTTTTCTTGCATTTTGTTTCGTACGAAAAATCATCGAATTTAGCAATATTTTGACGTTTATCATCCCCTTTTCCTCTATGTGATTTAAACAAAATATCATCGAATTAGGCAATATTTTGCCGTTTTTTCACGTTTTTGTGAATTTTCAGTCTATGGGTATTAATTCATTATATATACGATAAAAATGATGCAAACACATAATTGATTAGATAATAACCTTAAATACTTCATTTTCAATCATCTATTTGTTTCTCTTTAAAATACTGAGTAAGATACTGAAAAGGGGAGAAGTTCTGTTTTTATTGCATATATCGACGTTTCAGCCGGAATAGAGATGTTTTCGTGTACATCTTCCATCGGTAATATAAACGGAAAATCAGGAACATTTTAGTTAATTCTTATGAAAACACATTGATTTTTATCTTTTGTATTGGAAACAACATTGTCATATGTCTTTTCTTGGATCTAAATAATACGAAACCTCGCTCTATGATTTGAAGTTAAAATCCTCAAATATGGTTAAATAGTGACTTTTTTCACGTTTTTCATGTAGTTTGATATTACGTTAATATATTCATTATTACCAATATTTCGATACTATTTCATGTAGTATCACGATATGTGATTTGGCCTTCAAATCTCAGAATTTCACATAATATTGCATTTTAAGCAAGTTTTCTTGCATTTTGTTTCGTACAAAAAATCATCGAATTTAGCAATATTTTGACGTTTATCATATCCTTTTACTTTAAGTAATTTAAACAAAATATCATCGAATTAGGCAATATTTTGCCGTTTTTAAACGTTTTTGTGAATTTTCAGTCTATGTGTATTAATTCATTATATATACGATAAAAATGATGCAAACACATAATTCATTAGATAATAACCTTAGATACTTCATTGTCAATCATCTATTTGTTTCTCGTTAAAATACTGAGTAAGATATTGAAAAAGGGAGAACTTCTGTTTTTATTGCATATATCGACGTTTCAGCCGGATTAGAGCGGTTTTACGTGTACATCTTCCATCGGTAATATAAACGGAAAATCAAGAACATTTTAGTTAATTCTAATGAAAACTCATTGTTTATTATCATTTGTATTGGAAACAACATTGTCATATGTCTTTTCTTGGATCTAAATAATACGAAATCTCGCTCTATGATTTGAAGTTAAAATCCTCAAATACGGTTAAATAGTTACTTTTTTCACGTTTTTCATGTAGTTTGATATTACGTAAATATATTCATTTTTACCAATATTTCGATACTATTTCATGTAGTATCACGATATGTGATTTGGCCTTCAAATCTCAGAATTTCGAATAATATTGCATTTTAAGCCAGTTTTCTTGCATTTTGTTTCTTACGAAAAATCATCGAATTTAGTAATATTTTGACGTTTAACATATCCTTTTCCTTTATGTGATTTAAACAAAATATCATCGAATTGGGCAATATTTTCCCTTTTTTCCACGTTTTTGTGAATTTTCAGTCTATGGGTATTAATTCATTATATATACGATAAAAATGATGCAAACACATAATTGATACGATAATAACCTTAAATACTTCATTTTCAATCATCTATTTGTTTCTCTTTAAAATACTGAGAAAGATATTGAAAAGGGGAGAAGTTCTGTTTTTATTGCATATATCGACGTTTCAGCCGGAATAGAGCGGTTTTACGTGTACATCTTCCATCGGTAATATAAACGGAAAATCAAGAACATTTTAGTAAATTCTAATGAAAACACATTGTTTTTTATCATTTGTATTGGAAACAACATTGGCATATGTCTTTTCTTGGATCTAAATAATACGAAACCTCGCTCTATGATTTGAAGTTAAAATCCTCAAATACGGTTAAATAGTTACTTTTTTCACGTTTTGCATGTTGTTTGATATTACGTAAATATATTCATTTTTACCAATATTTCGATATTATTTCATGTAGTATCACGATATGTGATTTGGCCTTCAAATCTCAGAATTTCGCATAATATTGCATTTTAAGCAAGTTTTCTTGCATTTCGTTTCGTACGAAAAATCATCGAATTTAGCAATATTTTGACGTTTATCATCCCCTTTTCCTTTATGTGATTTAAACAAAATATCATCGAATTAGGGAATATTTGGCCGTTTTTCCACGTTTTTGTGAATTTTCAGTTTATTGTTATTAATTCATTAAATATACGATAAAAATGATGCAAACACATAATTGATTAGAAATTAACCTTAAATACTTCATTTTCAATCAACCATTTGTTTCTCTTTAAAATACTGAGTAGGATATTGAAAAGTGGCGAAGTTCGGTTTTTATTGCATATATCGACGTTTTAGCCGGATTAGAGCGGTTTTACGTATACATCTTCTATCAATAATATAATCGGAAAATCAGGAACATTTTAGTTAATTCTAATGAAAACACATTGGTTTTTATCATTTGTATTGGAAACAACATTGTTATATGTCTTTTCTTGGAAGCAGAAGCTGAAGAGAGTGATGCAGAGGCTCTAGAGAGTGACGCAGAAGCTTAAGAGAGTGATGCAGAGATTCAAGAGAGTGATGCAGAGGATCAAGAGAGTGATGCAGAGGCTCGAGAGAGTGATGCAGAGGCTCAAGAGAGGGATTCAGAGGCTTAAGAGAGTGATGCAGAGACCTCAAGAGAGTGTTGCAGAGGCTCAAAAGAGTGATGCAGAGGCTCATGAAAGTGATGCAGATGCTCTAGAGAGTGATGCAGAGGATCAAGAGAGTGATGCAGAGGCTCAAGAGAGTGATGCAAACGATCAAGAGAGTGATGCAGAGGCTCAAAAGAGTGATGCAGAGGATCAAGAGAGTGATGCAGAGGCTCAAGAGTGATGCAGAGGATTAAGAGAGGGAAGCAGAGGCTTAAGAGAGTGATGCAGATGCTGAAGAAAGTGATGCAGAGGCTCAAGAGAGTGATTCAGAGGCTTACGAGAGTGATGCAGAGGCTTAGGAGAGTGATGCTGAGGCTTAAGAGAGTGAGGCAGAGGCTCAAGAGAGGGATGCAGGGGCTTTACTGAAAGCGGCGATGGATCACATTCTGCCCAATCCCTCCCTGCAGTTTTCAAAATATCAAAAACATAACAAATTCGACGCTTGAGCAATATTTTTGAGCCAAATTCTGGCTCTCTGCACGCATTCGCAGTTTGAAATTACGACTTTTTACACCGAAAATGTGCCAATTACTGAAAGCGGCGATGGATCACATTTTGCCCAAACACTCCCTGCAGTTTTCAAAAAATCCCAAACATCCCAAATTCGAAGCTTGAGTCATATTTTGGAGCCAAGTTCTGGCACTCTGCACGTATTCGCAGTTTGAAATTACGACTTTTTATACCGAAAATATGCCAATTACTGAGAGCGGCGATGTATCACATTATGCCCAAACCCTCCCTGTAGTTTTCAAAATACCCCAAACATCCCAAATTCGATCCTTGATCCTAATTTTGGAGCCAAATTCTGACTCTCTGCACGTATTCGCAGTTTGAAATTACGAATTTTTATACTGAAAATATGCCAATAACTAAAAGCAGCGATAGGTCACATTTTGCCCAAACCCCCCTGCAGTTTTCAAAATATCCCTAACATCTCAAATTCGACCCGTCAGCCATAACTACTGCGAAAGCATTTGCCAAGGATGTTTTCATTAATTAATCCCTGGAATACGATCCCCTGCCGCGAAGAATCGTTTTTTCATCCAAGTACACATTTTAATGTTGCGTTAAACAAAGGTTACAGCTAAGGAAATGCGCCCAGTAAATCCTCCCCGGCCAGGATACGAACCAATGACATAACGCAAGCGGAACGCCAGGCGAGTGTCTTACCATTACTTCACGGAGACTGTAAATCCAAAATCCATATACAAAAAATATGCTAATTACTGAGAGCGGCGAGGGATCACATTTTGCCCAAACCCTCCCTACTCTTTTCAAAATATCCAAAATATCCAAAAGTCGACCCTTGAGCCATATTTTGAAGCCAAATTCTGGCTCTCTGCACGTATTCCCAGTTTGAAATGACGACTTTTTATACCAAAAATATGCCAATTACTGAGAGCGACGATGGACCACATTTCGCCTAATCCCTCCCTGCAGTTTTCAAAATAACCTAAACATCCTAAATTCGACCTTTGAGCCTAATTTTCGAGCCACATTCTGGCTCTCTGCACGTATTCGCAGTTTGAAATTACGACTTTTTATACCGAAAATATGCTAATTACTTAGAGCTGGATGGATCACATTTTGCCCAAGCAGTCCCTGCAGTTTTCAAAATATTCCAAACATCCCAAATTCGACCATAAGAATTATTTTGAACACAAATTCTGGCTTTCTGCACGTATTCGCAGTTTGAAATTGCGACTTTTTATAACGAAAATATGACAATTACTGAAAGCTGCGATTGATCACATTTTGCCCAAACCCTTCCTGCAGTTTGCAAAATATCCAAAACATCCCAAATTCAACCCTTGTGCTATATTTTGGAGCCAATTTCAGGCTCTCTTCACGTATTTCCAGTTTGAAATGACGACTTTTTATACCAAAAATATGCCAATTACTGAGAGCGACGATGGACCACATTTTGCCTAATCCCTCCCTGTAGTTTTCAAAATATCCCCAACATCCCAAATTCGACGCTTGAGACATATTTTGGAGCCAAATTCGGGCTCTCTGCACGTATTCGCAGTTTGAATTTATTTCATTTTATACCGACAATATGGCAATTATTAAGAGCGGCGATGGGTCACATTTTGCCAAAACTCCCCCTGCAGTTTTCAAAATATCCCAAACATCCCAAATTCGAACCTTGAGCCATATTTTGGAGCCAAATTCTGGCTCTCTGCACGTATTCGCAGTTTGAAATTACGACTTTTTATATATATATATTTTTTTTTTGAGATATATACAAGAGTTGTTACATTCTATTACAGCCACTAGTACGCGTAGCGTTTCGGGCAGATCCCTGGAATACGATCCCCTGCCGCGAAGAATCGTTTTTTCATCCAAGTACACATTTTAATGTTGCGTTAAACAAAGGCTACAGCTAAGGAAATGCGCCCAGTAAATCCTCCCCGGCCAGGATACGAACCAATGACATAACGCTAGCGGAACGCCAAGCGAGTGTCTTACCACTACACCACGGAGACTGTAAATCCAAAATCCATATACAAAAAATATGCTAATAACTGAGAGCGGCGATGGATCACATTTTGCCCAAACCCTCCCTGCAGTTTTCAAAATATCCCAAACATCTCAAATTCGACCCTTAAGAATTATTTTGGAGCAAAATTCTGGCTCTCTGCACGTATTCGCAGATTGAAACTACGAATTTTTATACTGAAAATATGCAAATTACTGAAAGCAGCGATGGGTCATATTTTGCCCAAACCCTTCCTTCAGTTTTCAAAATATCCCCAACATCCCCAATTCGACCCTTGAGCCATATTTTGGAGCCAAATTCTGGCTCTCTGCACATATTCGCAGGTTGAAATTAAGACATTTTATATCGAGAATATGCAAATTACTGAAAGCAGAGATGGGTCATATTTTGCCACCCCACCCTCGCAGTTTTTTTAATATCCCAAACAACCCCAATTCGACGCTTGAGACATATTTTGGAGCCAATATCGGGTTTTCTGCACGTATTCGCAGTTTGAAATATTTTCATTTTATACCGACAATATACAAATTACTGAAAGCGGCGATGGGTCACATTTTGCGAAAACCCCCCACGCAGTTTCAAAATATCCCAAACTTCCCAAATTCGACCCTTAAGCTATATTTTGGAGCCAAATTCTGGCTGTCTGCACGTATTCGCAGTTTGAAATTACGACTTTTTATTCCGAAAAAATGCCATTTACTGAGAGCGACGATGGATCACATTTTGCCCAAACCCTCCCTGCACTTTTCAAAATATCCAAAACATCCAAAAGTCGACCCTTGAGCCATATTTTGAAGCCAAATTCTGGCGCTCTGCACGTATTCGCAGTTTGAAATTACGACTTTTTATATCGAAAATATGCCAATTACTGTAAGCGGCGATGGATCACATTTTGCCCAATTCTCCCTGCAGTTTTCAAAATATCCCAAACATCCCAAATTCGACCTATAAGAATTATTTTGGAGCCAAATTCTGGCTCTCTGCGCATATTCGCAGTCTAAAATTACGACTTTTTATACTGAAAATATGCCAATTACTGAAAGGAGCGATGGGTCACATTTTGCCCAAACCCCCATGCAGTTTGCAAAATATCCTAAACATCCTAAATTCGACCTTTGAGCCTAATTTTGGAGCCGAATTATGGCTCTCTGCACGTATTCGCAGTTTGAAATTACGACTTTTTATACAGAAAATATGCTAATTACTAAGAGCGGCGATGGATCATATTTTGCCCAAACCCTCCCTGCAGTCTTCAAAATATCCCAAACATCCCAAATTCGACCCATAAGAATTATTTTGAACACAAATTCTGGCTTTCTGCACGTATTCGCAGTTTGAAGTTACGACTTTTTATACCGAAAATATGACAACTACTGAAAGCGGCGATTGATCACATTTTGCCCAAACCCTTCCTGCAGTTTGCAAAATATCCAAAACATCCCAAATTCAACCCTTGTGCTATATTTTGGAGCCAAATTCAGGCTCTCTGCACTTATTTCCAGTTTTAAATAACGACTTTTTATACCAAAAGCATGCCAATTACTGAGAGCGACGATGGACCACATTTTGCCTAATCCCTCCCTGCAGTTTTCAAAATATCCCAAACATCCCAAATTTGACGCTTGAGACATATTTTGGAGCCAAATTCGGGTTTTCTGCACGTATTCGCAGTTTGAATTTATTTTATTTTATACCGACAATATGCCCATTACTGAGAGCGGCGATGGGTCACATTTTGCCAAAACCCCCCCTGCAGTTTTCAAAATATCCCAAACATCCCAAATTCGAACCTTCAGACATATTTTGGAGCGAAATTCTGGCTCTCTGCACGTATTCGCAGTTTGAAATTACGACTTTTTATATTTTATTTATTTTTTTATTTTTTGAGATATATACAAGTGTTGTTACATTCTATTACAGCCACTAGTACGCGTAGCGTTTCGGGCAGGTCCCTGGAATACGATCCCCTGCCGCGAAGAATCGTTTTTTCTTCCAAGTACACATTTTACTGTTGCGTTAAACAAAGGCTACAGTTAAGGAATTGCGCCCAGTAAATCCTCCCCGGCCAGGATACGAACCAATGACATAACGCTAGCGGAACGCCAGGCGAGTGTCTTACCATTACACCACGGAGACTGTAAATCCAAAATCCATATACAAAAAATATGCTAATTACTGAGAGCGGCGATGGATCACATTTTGCCCAAACTCTCCCTGAAGCTTTCAAAATATCCCAAACATCTCAAATTCGACCCTTAAGAATTGAAGAAACCTGCCACAGCTCCGCCCATTATCAACAACGCACGAATTTTTAAGAATCTTTCAGTCATCTTCACCGCTATCTTACCATCTTCACTAACGACAGAGCCAACGACGGGTCCATTAACGGGTCCAATGATGGAGCCAATGATGGGTTCATTAACGAGTCCAATGATGGAGCCAATGATGGGTCCATTAACGGGTCCAATGACGGAGCCAATGATGGGTCCATTAACGGGTCCAATGATGGAGCCAATGACGGGTCCATTAACGGGTCCAATGGTGGAGCCAATGATGGGTCCATTTACGGGTAAAACGATAGACCCAATGACGGGTCCCTTTACGGGTCCAACGATTGAGCCAATGACAGGTCCAAATCTTTTTCCCTCGTCATAAACATGATTTTCAAATGAAGAAAATTTAAAAAATTCCAGAAGTGACCGCGAGAAACATCAAGAACATTTTCATCATTACGGATACGTTCATTTTGTGGATACTAAAGTTGGTGTTTTGCTAGTAACTCTAGTAATACCTATATAAGATATATATATATATATATATATATATATATATATATATATATATATATATATATATATATATATATATATATATATATATATATATATATATATATATATATATATATATATATATATATATATATATATATATATATATATATATATATATATATATATATATATATATATATATATATATATATATATATATATATATATATATATATATATATATATATATATATATATATATATATATATATATATATATATATATATATATATATATATATATATGCAGTTCCGCCGGCCATTATCATAATGCAATATCTAACATCTGGTAATATAGTAAACTTGGAATTGGTGATAGGATTTGACCCCGGGTGTTGGAGAAGGTAGCTTTGGTGGCAGTGTTGGAGAAGGTGACAGCGATCATGTGGTGAAATGGATGAGTTTGGAGGGGGAGAGATTGTAACAGTGCTAAGTGTTTTGCACTGTTTCATGTTATAATTGTGAGTTGCGTATGTGTGCGGGATTGACGGAGAGTGTCCAATCAGAGAGTTATAACTCCTTGAAAGTCAACGTTTCATCAGTTTCGTCCCCAAATAATCAAACTTCATCTTCTACATCACTACAATCGGTATCGTAACTACTACGGCATAAGTAATTGAATATCCAATGTAACTCGTCGAAAGTCAACGTTTCATCAGTTTCGTCTCCACTCAAGCAAACTTCATCTTCTCCATCACTACAATCTTAACCACTACAATCATCACTACAATCGTAACCACTACGACATAAGTAATTGATTATCGAATGTAACTCGTCGAAAGTCAACGTTTCATCAGTTTCTTCCCCATTCGAACAAGCTTCCGTTTCGTCTCCACTCAGGCAAACTTCATCTTCTCCATCACTATAATCGGTATTGTAACCACTCCAATCATCACTACAATCGTAACCACTATGGCATCAGTAATTGATTATCGAATGTAACTCGTCGAAAGTCAACGTTTCATCAGTTTCTTCCCCACTCGAACAAGCTTCCGTTTCGTCTGCACTCAAGCAAACTTCATTTCCATCACTACAATCGGTATCGTAACCTCTACGACATAAGTAATTGATTATCGAATGTAACTCATCGAAAGTCAACGTTACGTCCCCACTTGAACAAGCTTCCGTTTCATCCCCACTTGAACAAGCTTCCGTTTCATCCCCACTTGAACAAGCTTCAGTTTCATCCCCACTTGAACAAGCTTCGGTTTTATCCCCACTAGAACAAGCTTCGGTTTCATCCCCACTTGAACAAGCTTCAGTTTCATCCCCACTTGAACAAGCTTCGGATTCATCCCCACTTGAACAAGCTTCAGTTTCATCCCCACTTGAACAAGCTTCGGTTTCATCCCCAATTGAACAAGCTTCGGTTTCATCCCCACTTGAACAAGCTTCAGTTTCTTCCCCACTCGAGGAATCTCTTACCTTCACATTGCATTCATCATCTAGCGGGTGGTGAGGAAGCCAACGGCTGATGATCAAGAAACCTGCCACAGCTCCGCCCATTATCAACAACGCACGAATTTTTAAGAATCTTTCAGTCATCTTCACCACCATCTAACCATCTTCACTAACGAAAGAGCCAACGACGGGTCCAATGATGGAGCCAATGATGGGTTCATTAACGGGTCCAATGATGGGTCCATTAACGGGTCCAATAATGGTGCCAATGATGGGTCCATTAACGGGTCCAATGATGGAGCCAATGACGGGTCCATTAACGGGTCCAATGGTGGAGCCAATGATGGGTCCATTTACGGGTCCAACGATAGACCCAATGACGGACCCATTTACGGGTCCAACGATTGAGCCAATGACAGGTCCAAATCTTTTTCCCTCGTCATAAACATGATTTTCAAATGAAGAAATTAAAAAAATTGCAGAAGTGACCGCGAGAAACATCAAGAACATTTTCATCATTACGGATACGTTCATTTTGTGGATACTAAAGTTGGTGTTTTGCTAGTAACTCTAGTAATACCTTTATAAGATATATATATATATATATATATATATATATATATATATATATATATATATATATATATATATATATATATATATATATATATATATATATATATATATATATATATATATATATATATATATATATATAGATTATTATAATGTAATATCTACCATCTGGTAATATAGTAAACTTGGAATTGGTGATAGGATTTGACCCCGGGTGTTGGAGAAGGTAGCTTTGGTGGCAGTGTTGGAGAAGGTGACAGCGATCATGAGGTGAAATGGGAGAGTTTGGAGGGGGAGAGATTGTAACAGTGCTAAGTGTTTTGCACTGTTTCATGTTATAATTGTGAGTTGCGTATGTGTGCGGGATTGACGGAGAGTGTCCTATCAGAGAGTTATAACTCCTTGAAAGTCAACGTTTCATCAGTTTCGTCCCCACCCAATCAAACTTCATCTTCTCCATCACTACAATCGTAACCACTACAATCATCACTACAATCGTAACCACTACGACATAAGTAATTGATTATCGAATGTAACTCGTCGAAAGTCAACGTTTCATCAGTTTCTTCCCCATTCGAACAAGCTTCCGTTTCGTCTCCACTCAGGCAAACTTCATCTTCTCCATCACTACTCAAGAAAGTGATGCAGAGACTTTAGAGAGGGATGCAGAGGCTCAAGAGACGGATGTAGAGGCTCAAGAGAGTGATGCAGAGGCTCAAGAGAGTGATGCAGAGGCGGAAGAGAGAGATGCAGTGGCTTAAGAGAGTGATGGAGAGGCTCAAGAAAGTGGTGCAGAGGCTCAACAGAGTAATTCAGAAGCTTACGAGAGTGATGCAGAGGCTTAAGGGAGTGATGCAGAGGCTTAGGAGAGGGATGCAGAGGCTCAAGAGAGGGATGCAAAGGCTCAAGAGAGGGATGCAGGGGCTCAAGAGAGGGATGCAGAGGCTTAAGAGAGTGATGCAAAGGCAAAGGGAGCCGGTCGGCCGAGCGGACAGCACGCGGCACTTGTGATCCTGTGGTCCTGGGTTCAATCCCAGGCGCCGGCGAGAAACAATGGGCAGAGTTTCTTTCACCCTTTGCCCCTGTTACCTAGCAGTAAATAGGTACCAGGGTGTTAGTCAGCTGTCACGGGCTGCTTCCTGGGGGTGGAGGCCTGGTCGAGGACCGGGCCGCGGGGACACTAAAAGCCCCGAAATCATCTCAAGATAACCTCAAGATAACCTCACGTGAGGGATTCAGAGGCTCATGAGAGGGATGCAAGAGTTGAAGAGAGTGATGCAGAGGCTCAAGAGAGGGATGCAGAGGCTCAAGTGAGGAATGAAGAGGCACAAGAGAGGGATGCAGAGGCTCTTGGGAGTGATGCAGAGGGTCAAGAGAGGGATGCAGCCCAGAATTTCGCATAATATTGCATTTTAAGCAAGTTTTCTTGCATTTTGTTTCGTACTAAAAATCATCGAATATAGCAAAATTTTGACGTTTATCATCCCCTTTTCCTCTATGTGATATAGGGTTTGGGCTTAAGCCTCTGCATCCCTCTCTTGATCCTCTGCATCACTCTCTTGAGCCTCTGCATCACTCTATTGAGATCTCTGCATCACTCTCTTAAGCCTCTGAATCCCTCTATTGAGCCTCTGCATCACTTTCTTGAGCCTCTGCATCCCTCTGTTAAGCCTCTGCATCACATTCTTAAGCCTCTGCATCACTCTCGTAAGCCTCTGAATCACTCTCTTGAGCCTCTGCATCCCTCTCTTGACCCTCTGCATCACTCTCTTGATGTCTCTGCATCACTCTCGTAAGCCTCTGCATCACTCTCTTGAGCCTCTGCATCACTCTCCTGAGCCTCTGCATCACTCTCTTGAGCCTCTGCTTCCCTCTCTTAAGCCTCTGCATAACTCTCTTGAGCCTCTTCATCACTCTCTTGAGCCTCTGCATCACTCTCTTGAGCCTCTGCATCCCTCTCTTGAGCCTCTGCAACACTCTCTTCAGCCTCTGCATCACTCTCTTAAGCCTCTGCATCACTCTCTTGAGCCTCTACATCACTCTCTTGAGCCTCTGCATCACTCTCCTGAGCCTCTGCATCACTCTCTTGAGCCTCTGCTTCCCTCTCTTAAGCCTCTGCATCACTCTCTTGAGCCTCTGCATCACTCTCCTGAGCCTCTGCATCACTCTCTTGAGCCTCTGCTTCCCTCTCTTAAGCCTCTGCATAACTCTCTTGAGCCTCTTCATCACTCTCTTGAGCCTCTGCATCACTCTCTTGAGCCTCTGCATCCCTCTCTTGAGCCTCTGCAACACTCTCTTCAGCCTCTGCATCACTCTCATAAGCCTCTGCATCCCTCTCTTGATCCTCTGCATCACTCTCTTGAGCCTCTGCATCACTCTCTTGAGGTCTCTGCATCACTCTCTTAAGCCTCTGCATCCCTCTCTTGATCCTCTGCATCACTCTCTTGAGCCTCTGCATCACTCTCTTGAGCCTCTGCATCCCTCTCTTGAGCCTCTGCATCACTCTCTTCAGCCTCTTCATCCCTCTCTTGAGCCTCTGCAAATCTCTCTTCAGCCTCTGCATCACTCTCTTAAGCTTCTGAATCCCTCTCTTGAGGCATCTGCATAACTCTCTCGAGCCTCTGCATCACACTCTTGATCCTCTGCATCACTCTCGTAAGCCTCTGAATCACTCTCTTGAGCCTCTGCATCCCTCTCTTGAGCCTCTGCATCCCTTTCTTAAGCCTCTGCATCACTCGCTTAAGCCTCTGCATCACTCTCTACAGCCTCTGCATCACCCTCTTCAGCCTCTGCATCACTCTCATAAGCCTATGATTCCCTCTCTTGATCCTCAGCATCACTCTCTTGAGCCTCTGCATCCCTTTCTTGAGCCTCTGCAACACTCTCTTCAGCCTCTGCATCACTCTCTTAAGCCTCTGCATCACTCTCATAAGCCTCTGCATCCCTCTCTTGATCCTCTGCATCACTCTCTTGAGCCTCTGCATCACTCTCTTGAGGTCTCTGCATCACTCTCTTAAGCCTCTGCATCCCTCTCTTGATCCTCTGCATCACTCTCTTGAGCCTCTGCATCACTCTCCTGAGCCTCTGCATCCCTCTCTTGAGCCTCTGCATCACTCTCTTCAGCCTCTTCATCCCTCTCTTGAGCCTCTGCAAATCTCTCTTCAGCCTCTGCATCACTCTCTTAAGCTTCTGAATCCCTCTCTTGAGGCCTCTGCATAACTCCCTCGAGCCTCTGCATCACACTCTTGATCCTCTGCATCACTCTCGTAAGCCTCTGAATCACTCTCTTGAGCCGCTGCATCCCTCTCTTGAGCCTCTGCATCCCTTTCTTAAGCCTCTGCATCACTCGCTTAAGCCTCTGCATCACTCTCTACAGGCTCTGCATCACCCTCTTCAGCCTCTGCATCACTCTCATAAGCCTCTGATTCCCTCTCTTGATCCTCAGCATCACTCTCTTGAGCCTCTGCATCACTCTCTTGATCGTCTGCATCACTCTTTTGAGCCTCTGCATCACTCTCTTGAGCATCTGCATTATTCCTTTGAGCCTCTGCATCACTGTCTAAAGAGAGAGATGCAGAGGCTCAAGAGAGAGATGCAGAGGCTCAAGAGAGCGATGCAGAGTATCAAGAGAGTGATGCAGAGGCCCAAGAGAGTGATGCAGAGGACCAAGAGAGGGATTCAGAGGCTCAAGAGAGGGAATCAGAGGCTTAAGAGAGTGATGCAGAGGCTGAAGAGAGTATTGCAGATGCTCACGAGAGGGATGCAGAGACTCAAAAGAGTTATGCAGAGGCTCCGGAGAGTGATGCAGAGGCTTACGAGAGTGATGCACAGGCTCAAGGGATGGATGCAGAGGCTTAAGAGAGTGATGCAAAGGCTCAAGAGAGGGATGCAGAGGCTCAAGAGAGGGATGCAGGGGCTCTTGAGAGTGACGCAGAGACTCAAGAGAGGGATGCAGAGGCTCAAGAAAGGGATGCCGAGGCTTAAGAAAGTGATGCAGAGGCTCAAAATAGGGATGCAGAGGCTTAAGAGGGTGATGCAGAGGCTCAAGAGAGTGATGGAGAGGCTCAAGAGAGGGATGCAGGGGCCCAAGAGAGTGATGCAGAATCTCCTGAGAGTGACGCAGAGGCTCAAGAGAGAGATGCAGAGGCTTTAGAGAGTGATGCAAAGGCTCAGGAGGGGGATGCAGAGGCTCATGAAGGTGCAGGAGTTTAAAAGAGTGATGCAGAGGCTCAAGAAAAGGATGCAGAGGCTTAAGAAAGTGATGCAGAGGCTCAAAAAAGGGATGCAGAGGCTTAAGAGGGTGATGCAGAGGCTCAAGAGAGTGATGCAGAGGCTCAAGAGAGGGATGCAGAGGCTCAAGAGAGTGATGCAGAGGATCAAGAGAGGGAAGCAAAGGCTTAAGAGAGTGATGCAGAAGCTGAAGAGAGTGATGCAGAGGCTGTAGAGAGTGATGCAGAAGCTTAAGAGAGTGATGCAGAGATTCAAGAGAGTGATGCAGAGGATCAAGAGAGTGATGCAGAGGCTCGAGAGAGTGATGCAGAGGCTCAAGAGAGGGATTCAGAGGATTATGAGAGTGATGCAGAGACCTCAAGAGAGTGTTGCAGAGGCTCAAAAGAGTGATGCAGAGGCTCATGAGAGTGATGCAGATGCTCTAGAGAGTGATGCAGAGGATCAAGAGAGTGATGCAGAGGCTCAAGAGAGTGATGCAAACGATCAAGAGAGTGATGCAGAGGCTCAAGAGAGTGATGCAGAGGATCAAGAGAGTGATGCAGAGGCTCAAGAGTGATGCAGAGGATTAAGAGAGGGAAGCAGAGGCTTAAGAGAGTGATGCAGAGGCTGAAGAAAGTGATGCAGAGGCTCAAGAGAGTGATTCAGAGACTTACGAGAGTGATGCAGAGGCTTAGGAGAGTGATGCAGCGGCTTAAGAGAGTGAGGCAGAGGCTCAAGAGAGGGATGCAGGGGCTTTACTGAAAGCGGCGATGGATCACATTCTGCCCAATCCCTCCCTGCAGTTTTCAAAATATCAAAAACATAACAAATTCGACGCTTGAGCAATATTTTTGAGCCAAATTCTGGCTCTCTGCACGTATTCGCAGTTTGAAATTACGACTTTTTACACCGAAAATGTGTCAATTACTGAAAGCAGCGATGGATCACATTTTGCCCAAACACTCCCTGCAGTTTTCAAAAAATCCCAAACATCCCAAATTCGAAGCTTGAGTCATATTTTGGAGCCAAGTTCTGGCACTCTGCACGTATTCGCAGTTTGAAATTACGACTTTTTATACCGAAAATATGCCAATTACTGAGAGCGGCGATGTATCACATTATGCCCAAACCCTCCCTGGCTCCAAAATATAGCTTAATGGTCGAATTTGGGAAGTTTGGGATATTTTGAAACTGCAGGGGGGTTTTGGCAAAATGTGACCCATCGTAGCTCTCAGTAATTTGCATATTGTCGGTATAAAATGAATATATTTCAAACTGCGAATACGTGTAGAGAACCCGATTTTGGCTCCAAAATATGTCTCAAGCGTCGAATTGGGGATGTTTGGGATTAAAAAAAACTGCAGGGGGGGGGGCAAAACATGACCCATCGCTGCTTTCAGTAATTTGCATATTCTCGATATAAAATGTCGTAATTTCAACCTGCGAATATGTGCAGAGAGCCAGAATGTGGCTCCAAAATTAGGCTCAAAGGTCGAATTTGGGATGTTGGGGGATATTTTGAAAACTGCAGGGAGGGTTTGGGCAAAATATGACCCATCGCTGCTTTCAGTAATTTGCATATTTTCAGTATAAAAATTCGTAGTTTCAAACTGCGAATACGTGCAGAGAGCCAGAATTTGGCTCCAAAATAATTCTTAAGGGTCGAATTTGAGATGTTTGGGATATTTTGAAAGCTACAGGGAGGGTTTGAGCAAAATGTGATCCATCGCCGCTCTCAGTAATTAGCATATTTTTTATATATGGATTTTGGATTTACAGTCTCCGTGGTGAAGTGGTAAGACACTCGCCTGGCGTTCCGCTAGCGTTATGTCATTGGTTTGTATCCTGGCCGGAGAGGATTTATTGGGCGCATTTCCTTAGCTGTAGCCTTTGTTTAACGCAACATTAAAATGTGTACTTTTGCTTAAAAACTTGCTTAAAATGCAATATTATGCGAAATTCTGAGATTTGAAGGCCAAATCACATATCGAGATCGTGATACTACATGAAATAGTATCGAAATATTGGTAAAAATTAATATATTTACGTAATATCAAACTACGTGAAAAACGTGAAAAAAGTAACTATTTAACCATATTTGAGGATTTTAACTTCAAATCATAGAGCGAGGTTTCGTATTATTTATATCCAAGAAAAGACATATGACAATGTTGTGTCCAATACAAATGATAAAAATCAATGTGTTTTCATTAGAATTAACTAAAATGTTCCTGATTTTCCGTTTATATTACCGATGGAAGATGTACACGAAAACATCTCTTTTCCGGCTGAAACGTCGATATATGCAATAAAAACCGAACTTCTTTCCTTTTCAATATCCAACTCAGTATTTTAAAGACAAACAAATGGTTGATTGAAAATGAAGTATTTAAGGTTAATTTCTAATTAATTATGTGTTTGCATAATTTTTATCGTATATTTAATGAATTAATAACAATAAACTGAAAATTCACAAAAACGTGGAAAAACGGCAAAATATTGCCTAATTCGATGATATTTTGTTTAAATCACATAAAGGAAAAGGGGATGATAAACGTCAAAATATTGCTGAATTCGATGATTTTTCGTACGAAACAAAATGCAAGAAAACTTGCCTAAAATGCAATATTATGCGAAATTCTGAGATTTGAAGGCCAAATCACATATCGTGATACTTCATGAAATAGTATCGAAATATTGGTAAAAATGAATATATTTACGTAATATCAAACTACATTCAAAACGTGAAAAAAGTAACTATTTAACCGTATTTGAGGATTTTAACTTCAAATCATAGAGCGAGGTTTCGTATTATTTAGATCCAAGAAAAGACATATGACAATGTTGTTTCCAATACAAATGATAAAAAACAATGTGTTTTCATTAGAATTTACTAAAATGTTCTTGATTTTCCGTTTATATTACCGATGGAAGATGTACACGTATAACCGCTCTATTCCGGCTGAAACGTCGATATATGCAATAAAAACAGAACTTCTCCCCTTTTCAATATCTTACTCAGTATTTTAAAGAGAAACAAATAGATGATTGAAAATGAAGTATTTAAGGTTATTATCTAATCAATTATGTGTTTGCATCATTTTTATCGTATATATAATGAATTAATACCCATAGACTGAAAATTCACAAAAACGTGGAAAAAAGGGAAAATATTGCCTAATTAGATGATATTTTGTTTAAATCACATAAAGGAAAAGGATATGTTAAACGTCAAAATATTACAAAATTCGATGATTTTTCGTAAGAAACAAAATGCAAGAAAACTTGCTTAAAATGCAATATTATTCGAAATTCTGAGATTTGAAGGCCAAATCACATATCGTGAAACTACATGAAATATTATCGAAATATTGGTAAAAATGAATATATTTACGTAATATCAAACTACATGAAAAACGTGAAAAAAGTAACTATTTAAGCGTATTTGAGGATTTTAACTTCAAATCATAGAGCGAGGTTTCGTATTATTTAGATCCAAGAAAAGACATATGACAATGTTGTTTCCAATACAAATGATAAAAAACAATGAGTTTTCATTAGAATTAACTAAAATATTATTGATTTTCTGTTTGTAATACCGATGGAAGATGTACACGTAAAACCGCTCTATTCCGGCTGAAACGTCGATATATGCAATAAAAACAGAACTTCTCCCCTTTTCAATATCCTACTCAGTATTTTAACGAGAAACAAATGGTTGATTGAAAATGAAGTATTTAAGGTTATAAACTAATCAATTATGTGTTTGCATCATTTTTATCGTATATATAATGAATTAATAACAATAAACTGAAAATTCACAAAAACGTGGAAAAACGGCAAAATATTGCCTAATTCGATGATATTTTGTTTAAATCACATAAAGGAAAAGGGGATGATAAACGTCAAAATATTGCTAAATTCGATGATTTTTCGTACGAAACAAAATGCAAGAAAACTTGCCTAAAATGCAATATTATGCGAAATTCTGAGATTTGAAGGCCAAATCACATATCGTGATACTACATGTAATAGTATTGAAATATTGGTAAAAATGAATATATTTACGTAATATCAAACTACATTCAAAACGTGAAAAAAGTAACTATTTAACCGTATTTGAGGATTTTAACTTCAAATCATAGAGCGAGGTTTCGTATTATTTAGATCCAAGAAAAGACATATGACAATGTTGTTTCCAATACAAATGATAAAAAACAATGTGTTTTCATTAGAATTTATTAAAATGTTTTTGATTTTCCGTTTATATTACCGATGGAAGATGTACACGTATAACCGCTCTATTCCGGCTGAAACGTTGATATATGCAATAAAAACAGAACTTCTCCCCTTTTCAATATCTTACTCAGTATTTTAAAGAGAAACAAATAGATGATTGAAAATGAAGTATTTAAGGTTATTATCTAATCAATTATGTGTTTGCATCATTTTTATCGTATATATAATGAATTAATACCCATAGACTGAAAATTCACAAAAACGTGGAAAAAAGGGAAAATATTGCCTAATTCGATGATATTTTGTTTAAATCACATAAAGGAAAAGGATATGTTAAACGTCAAAATATTACAAAATTCAATGATTTTTCGTAAGAAACAAAATGCAAGAAAACTTGCTTAAAATGCAATATTATTCGAAATTCTGAGATTTGAAGGCCAAATCACATATCGTGAAACTACATGAAATATTATCGAAATATTGGTAAAAATGAATATATTTACGTAATATCAAACTACATGAAAAACGTGAAAAAAGTAACTATTTAAGCGTATTTGAGGATTTTAACTTCAAATCATAGAGCGAGGTTTCGTATTATTTAGATCCAAGAAAAGACATATGACAATGTTGTTTCCAATACAAATGATAAAAAACAATGAGTTTTCATTAGAATTAACTAAAATATTATTGATTTTCTGTTTATAATACCGATGGAAGATGTACACGTAAAACCGCTCTATTCCGGCTGAAACGTCGATATATGCAATAAAAACAGAACTTCTCCCCTTTTCAATATCCTACTCAGTATTTTAACGAGAAACAAATGGTTGATTGAAAATGAAGTATTTAAGGTTATAAACTAATCAATTATGTGTTTGCATCATTTTTATAGTATATATAATGAATTAATACCAATAAACTGAAAATTCGCAAAAACGTGGAAAAACGGCAAAATATTTCCTAATTCGATGATATTTTGTTTAAATCACATAAAGGAAAAGGGGATGGTAAACGTCAAAATATTGCTAAATTCGATGATTTTGCATACGAAACAAAATGCAAGAAAACTTGCTTAAAATGCAATTATTTGCGAAATTCTGAGATTTGAAGGCCACATCACATATCGTGATACTACATGAAATAGTATCGAAATATTGGTAAAAATGAATATATTTACGTATTATCAAACTACATGAAAAACGTGAAAAAAGTCACTATTTTACCATATTTGAGGATTTTAACTTCAAATCACAGAGCGAGGTTTCGTGTTATTTAGATCCAAGAAAAGACATATGACAATGTTGTTTCCAATGCAAATGATAAAAAATAATGTGTTTTCATTAGAAATAACTAAAATGTTCTTGATTTTCCGTTTACATTACCGATGGAAGATGTACACGTAAAACCGCACTATTCCGGCTGAAACGTCGATATATGCAATAAAAACCGAACTTCTCCCCTTTTCAGTATCTTACTCAGTATTTTAACGAAAAACAAATGAATGATTGAAAATCAAGTATTTAAGGTTATTATCTAGTCAATTATGTGTTTGCATCATTTTTATCGTATATATAATGAATTAATACCGACAGACTGAAAATTCACAAAAACGTGGAAAAACGGCAAAATATTGCCTCATTTGATGATATTTTGTTTAAATCACATAAAGGAAAATGAGATGATAAACGTCAAAATATTGCTAAATTCGATGATTTTTCGTACGAAACAAAATGCAAGAAAACTTGCTTAAAATGCAATATTATGCGAAATTCTGAGATTTGAAGGCCAAATCACATATCGTGATACTACATGAAATAGTATCGAAATATTGGTAAAAATGAATATATTTACGTAATATCAAACTACATGAAAAACGTGAAAAAATTAACTATTTAACCATATTTGAGGATTTTAACTTCAAATCATAGAGCGAGGTTTCGTATTATTTAGATCCAAGAAAAGACATGACAATATTGTTTCCAAAACAAATGATAAAAAACAATGTGTTTTCATTAGAATTAACTAAAATATTATTGATTTTCTGTTTATAATACCGATGGAAGATGTACACGTAAAACCGCTCTATTCCGGCTGAAACGTCGATGTATGCAATAAAAACAGAACTTCTCCCCTTTTCAGTATCTTACTCAGTATTTTAACGAGAAACAAATGGTTGATTGAAAATGAAGTATTTAAGGTTAATTTCTAATCAATTATGTGTTTGCATCATTTTTATCGTATATTTAATGAATTAATAACAATAAACTGAAAATTCACAAAAACGTGGAAAAACGGCAAAATATTGCCTCCTTTGATGATATTTTGTTTAAATCACATAAAGGAAAATGAGATGATAAACGTCAAAATATTGCTAAATTCGATGATTTTTCGTACGAAAGAAAAAGCAAGAAAACTTGCTTAAAATGCAATATTATGCAAAATTCTGAGATTTGAAGGCCAAATCACATGTCGTGATGCTACTTGAAATAGTAGCGAAATGTTGGTAAAAATGAATATATTAACGTAATATCAAACTACATGAAAAACGTGAAAAAAGTCACTATTTAACCGTATTTGAGGATTTTAACTTCAAATCATAGAGCGAGGTTTCGTATTATTTAGATCCAAGAAAAGACATATGACAATGTTGTTTCCAATACAAATGATAAAAAATAATGTTTTTTCATTAGAATTAACTAAAATGTTCCTGATTTTCCGTTTATATTACCGATGGAAGATGTACACGTAAATCCGCTCTAATCCGGCTGAAACGTCGATATATGCAATAAAAATCGAACTTCTCCCCTTTTCAATATCCTACTCAGTATTTTAACGAGAAACAAATGGTTGATTGTAAATGAAGTATTTAAGGTTAATTTCTAATCAATTATGTGTTTGCATCATTTTTATCGTATATTTAATGAATTAATAACAATAAACTGAAAATTCACAAAAACGTGGAAAAACGGCAAAATATTGCCTAATTCGACGATAATTTGTTTAAATCACATAAAGGAAAAGGGGATGATAAACATCAAAATATTGCTAAATTCGATGATTTTTCGTACGAAACAAAATGCAAGAAAACTTGCTTAAAATGCAATAATTTGCGAAATTCTGAGATTTGAAGTCCAAATCACATATCGTAATACTACATGAAATAGTATCGAAATATTGGTGAAAATGAATATATTTACGTATTATCAAACTACATGAAAAACGTAAAAAAAGTCACTATTTTACCATATTTGAGGATTTTAACTTGAAATCATAGAGCGAGGTTTCGTATTATTTAGATTCAAGAAAAGACATATGACAATGTTGTTTCCAATACAAATGATAAAAAATAATGTTTTTTCATTAGAATTAACTAAAATGTTCCTGATTTTCCGTTTATATTACCGATGGAAGATGTACACGTAAAACCGCACTATTCCGGCTGAAACGTCGATATATGCAATAAAAACAGAAGTTCTCCCTTTTTCAATATCTTACTCAGTATTTTAACGAGAAACAAATAGTTGATTGAAAATGAAGTATTTAAGGTTATTATCTAATCAATTATGTGTTTGCATCATTTTTATCGTATATATAATGAATTAATACCCATAAACTGAAAATTCACAAAAACGTGGAAAAACGGCAAAATATTGCCTAATTCGATGATATTTTGTTTAAATCACATAGAGGAAAAGGGGATGATAAACGTCAAAATAATGCTAAATTCGATGATTTTTCGTACGAAACAAAATGCAAGAAAACTTGCTTAAAATGCAATATTATGCGAAATTCTGAGCTATGAAGGCCAAATTACATATCGTGAGACTACATGAAATAGTATCGTAATATTGGTAAAAATGAACATATTTATGTATTATCAATCTACATGAAAAACGTGAAAAAAGTCACTATTTTACCATATTTGAGGGATTTTAACATTAAATCATAGAGCGAGGTTTCGTATTATATAGATCCAAGAAAAGACATATAACAATGTTGTTTCCATTACAAATGATAAAAACCAATGTGTTTTCACTAGAATTAACTAAAATGTTCCTGATTTTCAGTTTATATTATTGATATAAGATGTATACGTAAAACAGCTCTAATCCGGCTGAAACGTCGATATATGCAATAAAAACCGAACTTCTTTCCTTTTCAATATCCAACTCAGTATTTTAAAGACAAACAAATGGTTGATTGAAAGTGAAGTATTTAAGGTTAATTTCTAATTAATTATGTGTTTGCATAATTTTTATCATATATTTAATGAATTAATAACAATAAACTGAAAATTCACAAAAACGTGGAAAAACGGCAAAATATTGCCTAATTCGATGATATTTTGTTTAAATCACATAAAGGAAAAGGGGATGATAAACGTCAAAATATTGCTAAATTCGATGATTTTTCGTACGAAACAAAATGCAAGAAAACTTGCCTAAAATGCAATATTATGCGAAATTCTGAGATTTGAAGGCCAAATCACATATCGTGATACTACATGAAATAGTATCGAAATATTGGTAAAAATGAATATATTTACGTAATATCAAACTACATTCAAAACGTGAAAAAAGTAACTATTTAAGCGTATTTGAGGATTTTAACTTCAAATCATAGAGCGAGGTTTCGTATTATTTAGATCCAAGAAAAGACATATGACAATGTTGTTTCCAATACAAATGATAAAAAACAATGAGTTTTCATTAGAATTAACTAAAATATTATTGATTTTCTGTTTGTAATACCGATGGAAGATGTACACGTAAAACCGCTCTATTCCGGCTGAAACGTCGATATATGCAATAAAAACAGAACTTCTCCCCTTTTCAATATCCTACTCAGTATTTTAACGAGAAACAAATGGTTGATTGAAAATGAAGTATTTAAGGTTATAAACTAATCAATTATGTGTTTGCATCATTTTTATCGTATATATAATGAATTAATAACAATAAACTGAAAATTCACAAAAACGTGGAAAAACGGCAAAATATTGCCTAATTCGATGATATTTTGTTTAAATCACATAAAGGAAAAGGGGATGATAAACGTCAAAATATTGCTAAATTCGATGATTTTTCGTACGAAACAAAATGCAAGAAAACTTGCCTAAAATGCAATATTATGCGAAATTCTGAGATTTGAAGGCCAAATCACATATCGTGATACTACATGTAATAGTATTGAAATATTGGTAAAAATGAATATATTTACGTAATATCAAACTACATTCAAAACGTGAAAAAAGTAACTATTTAACCGTATTTGAGGATTTTAACTTCAAATCATAGAGCGAGGTTTCGTATTATTTAGATCCAAGAAAAGACATATGACAATGTTGTTTCCAATACAAATGATAAAAAACAATGTGTTTTCATTAGAATTTATTAAAATGTTCTTGATTTTCCGTTTATATTACCGATGGAAGATGTACACGTATAACCGCTCTATTCCGGCTGAAACGTTGATATATGCAATAAAAACAGAACTTCTCCCCTTTTCAATATCCTACTCAGTATTTTAACGAGAAACAAATGGTTGATTGAAAATGAAGTATTTAAGGTTATAAACTAATCAATTATGTGTTTGCATCATTTTTATCGTATATATAATGAATTAATACCAATAAACTGAAAATTCGCAAAAACGTGGAAAAACGGCAAAATATTTCCTAATTCGATGATATTTTGTTTAAATCACATAAAGGAAAAGGGGATGGTAAACGTCAAAATATTGCTAAATTCGATGATTTTGCATACGAAACAAAATGCAAGAAAACTTGCTTAAAATGCAATTATTTGCGAAATTCTGAGATTTGAAGGCCACATCACATATCGTGATACTACATGAAATAGTATCGAAATATTGGTAAAAATGAATATATTTACGTATTATCAAACTACATGAAAAACGTGAAAAAAGTCACTATTTTACCATATTTCAGGATTTTAACTTCAAATCACAGAGCGAGGTTTCGTGTTATTTAGATCCAAGAAAAGACATATGACAATGTTGTTTCCAATGCAAATGATAAAAAATAATGTGTTTTCATTAGAAATAACTAAAATGTTCTTGATTTTCCGTTTACATTACCGATGGAAGATGTACACGTAAAACCGCACTATTCCGGCTGAAACGTCGATATATGCAATAAAAACCGAACTTCTCCCCTTTTCAGTATCTTACTCAGTATTTTAACGAGAAACAAATGGATGATTGAAAATCAAGTATTTAAGGTTATTATCTAGTCAATTATGTGTTTGCATCATTTTTATCGTATATATAATGAATTAATACCGACAGACTGAAAATTCACAAAAACGTGGAAAAACGGCAAAATATTGCCTCATTTGATGATATTTTGTTTAAATCACATAAAGGAAAATGAGATGATAAACGTCAAAATATTGCTAAATTCGATGATTTTTCGTACGAAACAAAATGCAAGAAAACTTGCTTAAAATGCAATATTATGCGAAATTCTGAGATTTGAAGGCCAAATCACATATCGTGATACTACATGAAATAGTATCGAAATATTGGTAAAAATGAATATATTTACGTAATATCAAACTACATGAAAAACGTGAAAAAATTAACTATTTAACCATATTTGAGGATTTTAACTTCAAATCATAGAGCGAGGTTTCGTATTATTTAGATCCAAGAAAAGACATGACAATATTGTTTCCAAAACAAATGATAAAAAACAATGTGTTTTCATTAGAATTAACTAAAATATTATTGATTTTCTGTTTATAATACCGATGGAAGATGTACACGTAAAACCGCTCTATTCCGGCTGAAACGTCGATGTATGCAATAAAAACAGAACTTCTCCCCTTTTCAGTATCTTACTCAGTATTTTAACGAGAAACAAATGGTTGATTGAAAATGAAGTATTTAAGGTTAATTTCTAATCAATTATGTGTTTGCATCATTTTTATCGTATATTTAATGAATTAATAACAATAAACTGAAAATTCACAAAAACGTGGAAAAACGGCAAAATATTGCCTCCTTTGATGATATTTTGTTTAAATCACATAAAGGAAAATGAGATGATAAACGTCAAAATATTGCTAAATTCGATGATTTTTCGTACGAAAGAAAAAGCAAGAAAACTTGCTTAAAATGCAATATTATGCAAAATTCTGAGATTTGAAGGCCAAATCACATGTCGTGATGCTACTTGAAATAGTAGCGAAATGTTGGTAAAAATGAATATATTTACGTAATATCAAACTACATGAAAAACGTGAAAAAAGTCACTATTTAACCGTATTTGAGGATTTTAACTTCAAATCATAGAGCGAGGTTTCGTATTATTTAGATCCAAGAAAAGACATATGACAATGTTGTTTCCAATACAAATGATAAAAAATAATGTTTTTTCATTAGAATTAACTAAAATGTTCCTGATTTTCCGTTTATATTACCGATGGAAGATGTACACGTAAATCCGCTCTAATCCGGCTGAAACGTCGATATATGCAATAAAAACCGAACTTCTCCCCTTTTCAATATCCTACTCAGTATTTTAACGAGAAACAAATGGTTGATTGTAAATGAAGTATTTAAGGTTAATTTCTAATCAATTATGTGTTTGCATCATTTTTATCGTATATTTAATGAATTAATAACAATAAACTGAAAATTCACAAAAACGTGGAAAAACGGCAAAATATTGCCTAATTCGACGATAATTTGTTTAAATCACATAAAGGAAAAGGGGATGATAAACATCAAAATATTGCTAAATTCGATGATTTTTCGTACGAAACAAAATGCAAGAAAACTTGCTTAAAATGCAATAATTTGCGAAATTCTGAGATTTGAAGTCCAAATCACATATCGTAATACTACATGAAATAGTATCGAAATATTGGTGAAAATGAATATATTTACGTATTATCAAACTACATGAAAAACGTAAAAAAAGTCACTATTTTACCATATTTGAGGATTTTAACTTGAAATCATAGAGCGAGGTTTCGTATTATTTAGATTCAAGAAAAGACATATGACAATGTTGTTTCCAATACAAATGATAAAAAATAATGTTTTTTCATTAGAATTAACTAAAATGTTCCTGATTTTCCGTTTATATTACCGATGGAAGATGTACACGTAAAACCGCACTATTCCGGCTGAAACGTCGATATATGCAATAAAAACAGAAGTTCTCCCTTTTTCAATATCTTACTCAGTATTTTAACGAGAAACAAATAGTTGATTGAAAATGAAGTATTTAAGGTTATTATCTAATCAATTATGTGTTTGCATCATTTTTATCGTATATATAATGAATTAATACCCATAAACTGAAAATTCACAAAAACGTGGAAAAACGGCAAAATATTGCCTAATTCGATGATATTTTGTTTAAATCACATAGAGGAAAAGGGGATGATAAACGTCAAAATATTGCTAAATTCGATGATTTTTCGTACGAAACAAAATGCAAGAAAACTTGCTTAAAATGCAATATTATGCGAAATTCTGAGCTATGAAGGCCAAATTACATATCGTGAGACTACATGAAATAGTATCGTAATATTGGTAAAAATGAACATATTTATGTATTATCAATCTACATGAAAAACGTGAAAAAAGTCACTATTTTACCATATTTGAGGGATTTTAACATTAAATCATAGAGCGAGGTTTCGTATTATATAGATCCAAGAAAAGACATATAACAATGTTGTTTCCATTACAAATGATAAAAACCAATGTGTTTTCACTAGAATTAACTAAAATGTTCCTGATTTTCAGTTTATATTATTGATATAAGATGTATACGTAAAACAGCTCTAATCCGGCTGAAACGTCGATATATGCAATAAAAACCGAACTTCTTTCCTTTTCAATATCCAACTCAGTATTTTAAAGACAAACAAATGGTTGATTGAAAGTGAAGTATTTAAGGTTAATTTCTAATTAATTATGTGTTTGCATAATTTTTATCATATATTTAATGAATTAATAACAATAAACTGAAAATTCACAAAAACGTGGAAAAACGGCAAAATATTGCCTAATTCGATGATATTTTGTTTAAATCACATAAAGGAAAAGGGGATGATAAACGTCAAAATATTGCTAAATTCGATGATTTTTCGTACGAAACAAAATGCAAGAAAACTTGCCTAAAATGCAATATTATGCGAAATTCTGAGATTTGAAGGCCAAATCACATATCGTGATACTACATGAAATAGTATCGAAATATTGGTAAAAATGAATATATTTACGTAATATCAAACTACATTCAAAACGTGAAAAAAGTAACTATTTAACCGTATTTGAGGATTTTAACTTCAAATCATAGAGCGAGGTTTCGTATTATTTAGATCCAAGAAAAGACATATGACAATGTTGTTTCCAATACAAATGATAAAAAAACAATGTGTTTTCATTAGAATTTACTAAAATGTTCCTGATTTTCCGTTTATATTACCGATGGAAGATGTACACGTAAAACCGCTCTAATCCGGCTAAAACGTCGATATATGCAATAAAAACCGAACTTCGCCCCTTTTCAATATCCTACTCAGTATTTTAAAGAGAAACAAATGGTTGATTGAAAATTAAGTATTTAAGGTTAATTTCTAATCAATTATATGTTTGCATCATTTTTATCGTATATTTAATGAATTAATAACAATAAACTGAAAAATCACAAAAACGTGGAAAAACGGCCAAATATTGCCTAATTCGATGATATTTTGTTTAAATCACATAAAGGAAAAGGGGATGATAAACGTAAAAATATTGCTAAATTCGATGATTTTTCGTACAAAACTAAATGCAAGAAAACTTGCTTAAAATGCAATATTATGCGAAATTCTGAGATTTGAAAGCCAGATCACATATCGTGATACTACATGAAATAGTATCGAAATATTGGTAGAAATGAATATAATTACGTAAAATCAAACTACATGAAAAACGTGAAAAAAGTAACCGTATTTTAACCGTAATTTAACCGTATTTGGGGATTTTAACTTCAAATCATAGAGCGAGGTTTCGTATTATTTAGATTCAAGAAAAAACATATGACAATGTTGTTTCCAATACAAATGCTAAAAATCAATGTGTTTTCATTAGAATTAACTAAAATGTTCTTGATTTTCCGGTTATATTACCGATGGAAGATGTACACGTAAAACCGCTCTATTCCGGCTGAAACGTCGATATATGCAATAAAAACAGAACTTCTCCCCTTTTCAATATTTTACTCTGTATTTTAACGAGAAACAAATAGATGATTGAAAATGAAGTATTTAAGGTTAGTTTCTAATCAATTATGTGTTTGCATCATTTTTATCATATATATAATGAATTAATACCCATAGACAGAAAATTCACAAAAACGTGGAAAAGTGGCAAAATATTGCCTAATTCGATGATATTTTGTTTATATCACATAGAGTAAAAGGAGATGATAAACATCAAAATATTGCTAAATGCGATTATTTTTCGTACGAAACAAAATGCAAGAAAACTTGCTTAAAATGCAATATTATGCAAAATTCTGAGATTTGAAGGCCAAATCACATATCGTGATACTACATGAAATAGTATCGAAATATTGGTAAAAATGAATATATTTACGTAATATCAAACTTCATGAAAAACGTGAAAAAAGTAACTATTTAACCGTATTTGAGGATTTTAACTTCAAATCATAGAGCGAGGTTTAGTATTATTTAGATCCAAGAAAAGACATATGACAATGTTGTTTCCAATACAAATGATAAAAACAATGTGTTTTCGTTACAATTAACTAAAATGTTCCTGATTTTCCGTTTATATTACCGATGGAAGATGTACACGTAAAACCGCTCCAATCCGGCTAAAACGTCGATATATGCAATAAAAACCGAACTTCGCCCCTTTTCAATATCCTACTCAGTATTTTAAAGAGAAACAAATGGTTGATTGAAAATGAAGTATTTAAGGTTAATTTCTAATCAATTATATGTTTGCATCATTTTTATCGTATATTTAATGAATTAATAACAATAAACTGAAAATTCACAAAAACGTGGAAAAACGGCTCTATTTTTTGAAGTTAAAATCCTCAAATATGGTAAAATAGTTTCTTTTTTCACGTCAATCATGTAGTTTGATATTACGTATATATATTAATTTTTATCAATATTTCGATACTATTTCATGTAGTATCACGATATGTGATTTGGCCTTCAAATCTCAGAATTTCGCATAATATTGCATTTTAAGCAAGTTTTCTTGCATTTTGTTTCGTACGAAAAATCCTCGAATCAATATTTTGACGTGTATCATCCCCTTTTCCTATATGTGATTTAAACAAAATTTCATCGAATTAGGCAATATTTTGCCGTTTTTCCACGTTTTTGTGAATTTTCAGTTTATAGGTATTAATTCATTATATATACGATAAAAATGATGCAAACACATAATTGATTATATAATAACCTTAAATACCTAATTTTCAATCAACTATTTGTTTCTCGTTTAAATACTGAGTAAGATATTGAAAAGGGGAGGAGTTCTGTTTTTATTGCATATATCGACGTTCCAGCCGGAATAGAGATGTTTTCGTGTACATCTTCCATCGGTAATATAAACGGAAAATCAAGAACATTTTAGTTAATTCTAATGAAAACACACTGTTTTTCATAATTTGTATTGGAAACAACATTGTCATATGTCTTTTCTTGGATCTAAATAATACGAAACCTCGCTCTATGATTTGAAGTTAAAATCCTCAAATATGGTTAAATAGTTCATTTTTTCACGTTTTTCATGTAGTTTGATATTACGTAAATATATTAATTTTTACCAATATTTCGATACTATTTCATGTAGTATCACGATATGTGATTTGGCCTTCAAATCTTAGAATTTCGCATAATATTGCATTTTAAGCAAGTTTTCTTACATTTTGTTTCGCACGAAAAATCATCGAATTTAGCAATATTTTGACGTTTATCATCTCCTTTTCCTTTATGTGATTTCAACAAAATATCATCGAATTAGGCAATAATTTGCCGTTTTTCCACGTTTTTGTGAATTTTAAGTCTATGGGTATTAATTCATTATATATACGATAAAAATGATACAAACACATAATTGATTAGATAATAACCTTAAATACTTAATTTTCAATCATCTATTTGTTTTTTGTTAAAATACTGAGTAAGATATTGAAAAGGGGAGAAGTACGGTTTTTATTGCATATATCGACGTTTCAGCCGGATTAGAGCGGTTTTACGTGTACATCTTCCATCGGTAATTTAAACGGAAAATCAAGAACATTTTAGTTAATTCTAATGAAAACACATTGTTTTTTATCATTTGTTTTGGAAAGAACATTGTCATATGTCTTTTCTTGGATTTAAAAAATACGAAACATCGCTCTATGATTTGAAGGTAATATCCTCAAATATGGTAAAATAGTTACTTTTTCACGTTAATCATGTAGTTTGATATTACGTAAATATATTCATTTCTACCAATACTTCGATACTATTTCATGTAGTATATGTGATTTGGCGTTCAAATCTCAGAATTTCGCATAATATTGCATTTTAAGCAAGTTTTCTTGCATTTTGTTTCGTACGAAAAATCATCGAGTTTAGCAATATTTTGACGTTTATCATCTCCTTTTCCTTTATGTGATTTAAACAAAATATCATCGAATTAGGCAATATTTTGCCGTTTTTCCAGGTTTTTGTGAATTATCAGTTTATAGGTATTAATTCATTATATATTCGATAAAAATGATGCAAACACATAATTGATTAGATAATAACCTTAAATACTTCATTTTCAATCATCTATTTGTTTCTCTTTAAAATACTGAGTAAGATATTGAAAAGGGGAGAAGTTCTGTTTTTATTGCATATATCGACGTTTCAGCCAGAATAGAGCGGTTTTACGTGTACATCTTCCATCGGTAATATAAACGGAAAATCAAGAACATTTTAGTTAATTCTAATGAAAACACATTGGTTTTTATCATTTGTATTGGAAACAACATTGTCATATGTCTTTTCTTGGATCTAAATAATACGAAACCTCGCTCTATGATTTGAAGTTAAAATCTTCAAATAAGGTAAAATAGTGATTTTTAACGTTTTTCATGCAGTTTGATATTACGTAAATATATTCATTTGTACCAATATTTCGATACTATTTCATGTAGTATCACGATATGTGATTTGGCCTTCATAGCTCAGAATTTCGCATAATATTGCATTTTAAGCAAGTTTTCTTGCATTTTGTTTCGTACGAAAAATCATCGAATTTAGCAATATTTTGACGTTTATCATCTACTTTTCCCTTATATGATTTAAACAAAATATCATCGAATTAGGCAATATTTTGCCGTTTTTCCACGTTTTTGTGAATTTTCAGTCTATGGGTATTAATTCATTATATATACGATAAAAATGATGCAAACACATAATTGATTAGATAATAACCTTAAATACTTCATTTTCAATCATTTTTTTGTTTCTCATTAAAATACTGAGTAAGATATTGAAAAGGGGAGAAGTTCTGTTTTTATTGCATATATCGACGTTTCAGCCGGAATAGAGCGGTTTTACGTGTACATCTTCCATCGGTAATATAAACGGAAAATCAAGAACATTTTAGTTAATTCTAATGAAAACGCATTGTTTTTTATCATTTGTATTGGAAACAACATTGTCATATGTCTTTTCTTGGATCTAAATAATACGAAACCTCGCTCTATGATTTGAAGTTAAAATCCTCAAATACGGTTAAATAGTTACTTTTTTCACGTTTTTCATGTAGTTTGATATTACGTAAATATATTCATTTTTACCAATATTTCGATACTATTTCATGTAGTATCACGATATGTGATTTGGCCTTCAAATCTCAGAATTTCGCATAACATTGCATTTTAAGCAAGTTTTCTTGCATTTTGTTTCGTACGAAAAATCATCGAATTTAGCAATATTTTGATGTTTATCATCTCCTTTTCCTCTATGTGATTTAAACAAAATATCATCGAATTAGGCAATATTTTTCCATTTTTCCACGTTTTTGTGAATTTTCTGTCTATGGGTATTAATTCATTATATATATGATAAAAATGATGCAAACACACAATTGATTAGAAATTAACCTTATATACTTCGTTTTCAATCAACCATTTGTTTCTAGTTAAAATACTGAGTAGGATATTGAAAAGGGGAGAAGTTCGGTTTTTATTGCATATATCGACGTTTCAGTCGGATTTGAGCGGTTTTACGTATACATCTTCCATCAATAATACAAACGGAAAATCAGGAACATTTTAGTTAATTCTAATGAAAACACATTGGTTTTTTTTCAAGTGGGGATGAAACTGAAGCTTGTTCAAGTGGGGATGAAACGGAAGCTTGTTCAAGTGGGGATGAAACGGAAGCTTGTTCAAGTGAGGACGAAACGTTGACTTTCGACGAGTTACATTCGATAATCAATTACTTATGTCGTAGTGGTTACGATTGTAATCATGATTATAGTGGTTACGATTGTAGTGATGGAGAAAATGAAGTTTGCTTGAGTGGAGACGAAACTGATGAAACGTTGACTTTCGACGAGTTACATTTAATATTCAATTACTTATGCCGTAGTAGTTACGATACCGATTGTAGTGATGGAGAAGATGAAGTTTGATTGGGTTGGGACGAAACTGATGAAACGTTGACTTTCAAGGAGTTATAACTCTGATAGGACACTCTCCGTCAATCCCGCACACATACGCAACTCACAATTATAACATGAAACAGTGCAAAACACTTAGCACTGTTACAATCTCTCCCCCTCCAAACTCTCCCATTTCACCTCATGATCGCTGTCATCTTCTCCAACACTGCCACCAAAGCTACCTTCTCCAACACCTAGGGTCAAATCCTATCACCAATTCCAAGTTTACTATATTACCAGATGTTAGATATTGCATTATAATAATGGCCGGCGGAACTGCATATATATATATATATATATATATATATATATATATATATATATATATATATATATATATATATATATATATATATATATATATATATATATATATATATATATATATATATATATATATATATATATATATATATATATATATATGTATATATATATATATATATATATATATATATATATATATATATATATATATATATATATATATATATATATATATATATATATATATATATATATATATATATATATATATATATATATATATATATATTAGTATATTTTGGTAGCAGTCTTTCCTGTAGACATATATTATTAAATATGACCGAAAAAGTAAGATTAATAATTCTAACACGAATTTTCTCAATCTTTCGTACATTACGCTTCACTGTTGGAGGTAAATCAAAAATCACTTCTCCAAAATTCATTTTTATTTCTAGTCTGACGCGACACGGGCGCGTTTCGTAAAACTTATTACATTTTCAAAGACTTCACAAATACACAACTGATTAGAACTTACGTCTCTCTGATATTATATCTACATTTGAGTGAGGTGGGAAGGATGATGTGGCATTAACACAAGACAGAACAGGGGATATTAATAGGGTATTAAAAGTATCAACACAAGACAGAACAGAAAACAATGGGTATTGAATAGAAGTGTTTGTAGAAAGCCTATTGGTCCATATTTCTTGATGCTTCTATATTGGAGCGGAGTCTTGAGGTGGGTAGAATATAGTTGTGCAATAATTGGCTGTTGATTGCTGGTGTTGACTTCTTGATGTGTAGTGCCTCGCAAACGTCAAGCCGCCTGCTATCGCTGTATCTATCGATGATTTCTGTGTTGTTTACTAGGATTTCTCTGGCGATGGTTTGGTTATGGGAAGAGATTATATGTTCCTTAATGGAGCCCTGTTGCTTATGCATCGTTAAACGCCTAGAAAGAGATGTTGTTGTCTTGCCTATATACTGGGTTTTTTGGAGCTTACAGTCCCCAAGTGGGCATTTGAAGGCATAGACGACGTTAGTCTCTTTTAAAGCGTTCTGTTTTGTGTCTGGAGAGTTTCTCATGAGTAGGCTGGCCGTTTTTCTGGTTTTATAGTAAATCGTCAGTTGTATCCTCTGATTTTTGTCTGTAGGGATAACGTTTCTATTAACAATATCTTTCAGGACCCTTTCCTCCGTTTTATGAGCTGTGGAAAAGAAGTTCCTGTAAAATAGTCTAATAGGGGGTATAGGTGTTGTGTTAGTTGTCTCTTCAGAGGTTGCATGGCTTTTCACTTTCCTTCTTATGATGTCTTCGATGAAACCATTGGAGAAGCCGTTATTGACTAGAACCTGCCTTACCCTACAGAGTTCTTCGTCGACTTGCTTCCATTCTGAGCTGTGGCTGAGAGCACGGTCGACGTATGCGTTAACAACACTCCTCCTTAAAGTGCACGACCCAGCAGCAAGGAATCAAGCCTTCACGATAAAATATCGCCAGGATCTGATTCGTGATCAGATATACAAGGCAGAGAATGAAATCAAAGACAACAAAACGCAACTACTTCATGCTACAAACGAGTGGAGAAATAGCAACATCGACCATAGTATCCGTACCCGCATTGAACAACACCTCGACATCCTCACAGACCAACATCACCTCAGCACTGAAACAAGGATTATCAAGAAACTAACAACATTATATGGAGGACCTATGGCAATTCCACGACCAAGAGATGGCTTCCTGAACCTTGCAGGAATTAACCTCACTGAGGACCAAGTCACTCTCCTAAATCTGGGCATAAACTGTCATGTTATGTCCAGACCGAGTGAAATGGCCCGGAAAGTAAAGTTCTAATCAGTTGTGTATTTGTGAAGTCTTTGAAAATGTAATAAGTTTTACGAAACGCGCCCGTGTCGCGTCAGACTAGAAATAAAAATGAATTTTGGAGAAGTGATTTTTGATTTACCTCCAACAGTGAAGCGTAATGTACGAAAGATTGAGAAAATTCGTGTTAGAATTATTAATCTTACTTTTTCGGTCATATTTAATAATATATATATATATATATATATATATATATATATATATATATATATATATATATATATATATATA
Organism: Procambarus clarkii; assembly: GCF_040958095.1. Lineage (NCBI taxonomy): Eukaryota > Metazoa > Arthropoda > Malacostraca > Decapoda > Cambaridae > Procambarus > Procambarus clarkii. Next base: position 30,508,535 of record NC_091218.1, on the reverse strand, counting down.
TATATATATATATATATATATATATATATATATATATCTTATATAGGTATTACTAGAGTTACTAGCAAAACACCAACTTTAGTATCCACAAAATGAACGTATCCGTAATGATGAACATGTTCTTGATGTTTCTCGCGGTCACTTCTGGAATTTTTTTAATTTCTTCATTTGAAAATCATGTTTATGACGAGGGAAAAAGATTTGGACCTGTCATTGGCTCAATCGTTGGACCCGAAAATGGACTCGTCATTGGCTCAATCGTTGGACCCGTAAATAAACCCATCATTGGATCCATCATTGGACCCGTTAATGGACCCGTCATTGGCTCCATCATTGGACCCGTTAATGGACCCATCATTGGACCCGTTAATGAACCCATCATTATCTCCATCATTGGACCCGTCGTTGGCTCTTTCGTTAGTGAAGATGGTAAGATGGCGGTGAAGATGACTGAAAGATTCTTAAAAATTCGTGCGTTGTTGATAATGGGCGGAGCTGTGGCAGGTTTCTTTGTGGCAGGCGAATTTGAGATGTTTGGGATATTTTGAAAACTGCAGGGAGGGTTTGGGCATAATGTGATCCATCGCCGCTCCCAGTAATTAGCATATTTTTTGTATATGGATTTTGGATTTACAGTCTCCGTGGTGTAGTGGTAAGACACTCGCCTGGCGTTCCGCTAGCGTTATGTCATTGGTTCGTATCCTGGCCGGGGAGGATTTAATGGGCGCATTTCCTTAGCTGTAGCCTTTGTTTAACGCAACATTAAAATGTGTACTTGGATGAAAAAACGATTCTTCACGGCAGGGGATCGTATTCCAGGGACCTGCCAGAAACGCTACGCGTACTAGTGGCTGTAATAGAATGTAACAACTCTTGTATATATCTGAAAAAAAAAAATATAAAAAGTCGTAATTTCAAACTGCGAATACGTGCAGAGAGCCAGAATTTCGCTCCAAAATATGTCTGAAGGGTCGAATTTGGGATGTTTGGGATATTTTGAAAACTGCAGGGAGAATTGGGCAAAATGTGATCCATCGCCGCTTTCAGTAATTGGCATTTTTTCGGTATAAAAATTCGTAATTTCAAAATGCGAATAAGTGCAGAAACCCAGAATTTGGCTCCAAAATATGGCTCAAGGTTCGAATTTGGGATGTTTGGGATATTTTGAAAACTGCAGGGAGACTTGGGCAAAATGTGATCCATCGCCGCTTTCAGTAATTTGCATATTTTCGGTATAAAAAGTCGTAATTTCAAACTGCGAATGCGTGCAGAGAGCCAGAATTTGGCTTCAAAATATGGCTCAAGGGTCGAATTTGGGAAGTTTGGGATATTTTGAAACTTCAGGGGGGTTTTGGCAAAATGTGACCCATCGTAGCTCTCAGTAATTTGCATATTGTCGTTATAAAATTAAAATATTTCAAACTGCGAATACGTGCAGTGAACCCGATTTTGGCTCCAAAATATGTCTCAAGCGTCGAATTGTGGATGTTTGGGATATTAAAAAAACTGCAGGGGGGGGGGGCAAAATATGACCCATCGCTGCTTTCAGTAATTTGCATATTCTCGATATAAAATGTCGTAATTTCAACCTGCGAATATGTGCAGAGAGCCAGAATGTGGCTCCAAAATTAGGCTCAAAGGTCGAATTTGGGATGTTGGGGATATTTTGAAAACTGCAGGGAGGGTTTGGGCAAAATATGACCCATCGCTGCTTTCAGTAATTTGCATATTTTCAGTATAAAAATTCGTAGTTTCAAACTGCGAATACGTGCAGAGAGCCAGAATTTGGCTCCAAAATAATTCTTAAGGGTCGAATTTGAGATGTTTGGGATATTTTGAAAACTGCAGGGAGGGTTTGGGCAAAATGTGATCCATCGCCGCTCTCAGTAATTAGCATATTTTTTGTATATGGATTTTGGATTTACAGTCTCAGTGGTGTAATGGTAAGACACTCGCCTGGCGTTCCGCTAGCGTTATGTCATTGGTTCGTATCCTGGCCGGGGAGGATTTACTGGGCGCAATTCCTTAACTGTAGCCTTTGTTTAACGCAACAGTAAAATGTGTACTTGGAAGAAAAAACGATTCTTCGCGGCAGGGGATCGTATTCCAGGGACCTGCCCGAAACGCTACGCGTACTAGTGGCTGTAATAGAATGTAACAACTCTTGTATATATCTCAAAAAATAAAAAAATAAATAAAATATAAAAAGTCGTAATTTCAAACTGCGAATACGTGCAGAGAGCCAGAATTTCGCTCCAAAATATGTCTGAAGGGTCGAATTTGGGATGTTTGGGATATTTTGAAAACTGCAGGGAGGGTTTGGGCAAAATGTGATCCATCGCCGCTTTCAGTAATTGGCAAATTTTCGGTATAGAAATTCGTAATTTCAAACTGCGAATACGTGCAGAAAGCCAGAATTTGGCTCCAAAATATGGCTCAAGGTTCGAATTTGGGATGTTTGGGATATTTTGAAAACTGCAGGGGGGGGGGGTTATGGCAAAATGTGACCCATCGCCGCTCTCAGTAATTGGCATATTGTCGGTATAAAATAAAATAAATTCAAACTGCGAATACGTGCAGAAAGCCCGAATTTGGCTCCAAAATATGTCTCAAGCGTCGTATTTGGGATGTTTGGGATATTTTGAAAACTGCAGGGAGGGATTAGGCAAAATGTGGTCCATCGTCGCTCTCAGTAATTGGCATGCTTTTGGTATAAAATGTCGTCATTTCAAACTGGAAATAAGTGCAGAGAGCCTGAATTTGGCTCCAAAATATAGCACAAGGGTTGAATTTGGGATGTTTTGGATATTTTGCAAACTGCAGGAAGGGTTTGGGCAAAATGTGATCAATCGCTGCTTTCAGTAGTTGTCATAATTTCGGTATAAAAAGTCGTAACTTCAAACTGCGAATACGTGCAGAAAGCCAGAATTTGTGTTCAAAATAATTCTTATCGGTCGAATTTGGGATGTTTGGGATATTTTGAAAACTGCAGGGAGGGCTTGGACAAAATGTGATCCATCGCAGCTCTAAGTTGTTAGCATATTTTCGGTATAAAAAGTCGTAATTTCAAACTGCGAATACGTGCCATTTTGGAGCCAGACGTTGGCTCCAAAATATAACTCAAGGGTCGAATTTGGGATATTTGGGATATTTTGAAAACTGCAGGGGGGGTTTGGGCAAAATGTGACCTTTCGCTGCTGTCAGTAATTGGCATATTTTCAGTAAAAAAAGACGTAATTTCAAACTGCGAATACGTGCTGAGAGTCAGAATTTGGCTCCAAAATTAGGCTCAAGGGTCGAATTTGGGATGTTTGGAATATTTTGAAAACTGCAGGGAAGGTTTGGGCAAAATGTGATCCATCGCCGCACTCAGTAATTGGCATATTTTCGATATAAAAAGTCGTAATTTTAAACTGCGAATACGTGCAGAGAGCCAGAATGTGGCTCCAAAATTAGGCTCAAAGTTCGAATTTAGTATGTTTAGGTTATTTTGAAAACTGCAGGGAGGGATTAGGCAAAATGTGGTCCATCGTCGCTCTCAGTAATTGGCATATTTTTGGTATAAAAAGTCGTCATTTCAAACTGCGAATACGTGCAGAGAGCCAGACTTTGGCTCCAAAATATAGCTCAAGGGTCGAATTTGGGATATTTGGGATATTTTGAAAACTGCAGGGGGGTTTGGGCAAAATGTGACCTTTCGCTGGTGTCAGTAATTGGCATATTTTCAGTATAAAAAGACGTAATTTCAAACTGCGAATACGTGCAGAGAGTCAGAATTTGGCTCCAAAATTGGGCTCAAGGGTCGAATTTGGGATGTTTGGGATATTTTGAAAACTGCAGGGAGGGTTTGGGCAAAATGTGATCCATCGCCGCTTTTAGTAATTAGCATATTTTCAGTATAAAAAGTCGTAATTTCAAACTGCGAATACGTGCAGAGAGCTATAATTTGGCTCCAAAATTAGGCTCAAAGGTCGAATTTAGGATGTTTAGGATATTTTGCAAACTGCATGGGGGTTTGGGCAAAATGTGACCCATCGCTCCTTTCAGTAATTGGCATATTTTCAGTATAAAAAGTCGTAATTTCAAACTGCGAATACGTGCAGAGCGCCAGAATTTGGCTTCAAAATATGGCTCAAGGGTCGACTTTTGGATGTTTTGGATATTTTGAAAAGTGCAGGGAGGGTTTGGGCAAAATGTGATCCATCGTCGCTATCAGTAAATGGCATTTTTTCGGAATAAAAAGTCGTAATTTCAAACTGCGAATACGTGCAGACAGCCAGAATTTGGCTCCAAAATATAGCTTAAGGGTCGAATTTCGGAAGTTTGGGATATTTTGAAACTGCAGGGGGGTTTTGGCAAAATGTGACCCATCGCCGCTCTCAGTAATTTGCATATTGTCGGTATAAAATGAAAATATTTCAAACTGCGAATACGTGCAGAGAACCCGATATTGGCTCCAAAATATGTCTCAAGCGTCGAATTGGGGATGTTTGGGATATTAAAAAAACTGCCAGGGGGGGTGGCAAAATATGACCCATCTCTGCTTTCAGTAATTTGCTTATTCTCGATATAAAATGTCGCAATTTCAACCTGCGAATATGTGCAGAGAGCCAGAATTTGGTTCCAAAATATGGCTCAAGGGTCGAATTGGGGATGTTGGGGATATTTTGAAAACAGAAGGGAGGGTTTGGGCAAAATATGACCCATCGCTGCTTTCAGTAATTTGCATATTTTCAGTATAAAAATTCGTAGTTTCAAACTGCGAATACGTGCAGAGAGCAAGAATTTGGTTCCAACATAATTCTTAAGGGTCGAATTTGAGATGTTTGGGATATTTTGAAAACTGCAGGGAGGGTTTGGGCAAAATGTGATCCATCGCTGCTCTCAGTTTTTAGCATATTTTTTGTATATGGATTTTGGAATTACAGTCTCCGTGGTGTATTGGTAAGACACTCGCCTGACGTTCCGCTAGCGTTATGTCATTGGTTCGTATCCTGGCCGGGGAGGATTTACTGGGCGCATTTCCTTAGCTGTAGCCTTTGTTTAACGCAACATTGAAATGTGTACTTGGATGAAAAAACGATTCTTCGCGGCAGGGGATCGTATTCCAGGGATCTGCCCGAAACGCTACGCGTACTTGTGGCTGTAATAGAATTTTAATAACTCTTGTATATATCTCAAAAAAAAAAGAAAAATATAAAAAGTCGTAATTTTAAACTGCGAATACGTGCAGAGAGCCAGAATTTGGCTCCAAAATATGGCTCAAGGTTCGAATTTGGGATGTATGGGATATTTTGAAAACTGCAGGGGGAGTTTTGGCAAAATGTGACCTATCGCCGCTCTCAGTAATTGGCATATTGTCGGTATAAAATGAAATAAATTCAAACTTTGAATACGTGCAGAGAGCCCGAATTTGACTCCAAAATATGTCTCAAGCGTCGAATTTGGGATGTTTGGGATATTTTGAAAACTACAGGGAGGGATTAGGCAAAATGTGGTCCATCGTCGCTCTCAGTAATTGGCATATTTTTGGTATAAAAAGTCGTCATTTCAAACTGGAAATACGTGCAGAGAGCCTGAATTTGGCTCCAAAATATAGCACAAGGGTTGAATTTGGGATGTTTTGGATATTTTGCAAACTGCAGGAAGGGTTTGGGCAAAATGTGATCAATCGCCGCTTTCAGTAATTGTCATATTTTCGTTATAAAAAGTCGTAGTTTCAAACTGCGAATACGTGCAGAAAGCCAGAATTTGTGTTCAAAATAATTCTTATGGGTCGAATTTGGGATGTTTGGGATATTTTGAAAACTGCAGGGACGGCTTGGGCAAAATGGGCATCGCAGCTCTAAGTAATTAGCATATTTTCGGTATAAAAAGTCGTAATTTCAAACTGCGAATACGTGCAGAGAGCCAGAATGTGGCTCCAAAATTAGGCTCAAAGGTCGAATTTAGGATGTTTAGGTTATTTTGAAAACTGCAGGGAGGGATTAGGCGAAATGTGGTCCATCGTCGCTTTCAGTAATTGGCATATTTTTGGTATAAAAAGTCGTCATTTCAAACTGGGAATACGTGCAGAGAGCCAGAATTTTGCTTCAAAATATGGCTCAAGGGTCGACTTTTGGATGTTTTGGATATTTTGAAAAGTGCAGGGAGGGTTTGGGCAAAATGTGATCCCTCGCCGCTCTCAGTAAATGGCATTTTTTCGGAATAAAAATTCGTAATTTCAAACTGCGAATACGTGCAGACAGCCAGAATTTGACTCCAAAATATAGATAGCATAAGGGTCGAATTTGGGAAGTTTGGGATATTTTGAAACTGCAGGGGGGTTTTGGCAAAATGTGACCCATCGCCGCTCTCAGTAATTTGCATATTGTCGGTATAAAATGAAAATATTTCAAACTGCGAATACGTGCAGTGAACCCGATTTTGGCTCCAAAATATGTCTCAAGCGTCGAATTGGGGATGTTTGGCATATTAAAAAAACTGCAGGGGGGGGGGGCAAAATATGACCCATCGCTGCTTTCAGTAATTTGCATATTCTCGATATAAAATGTCGTAATTTCAACCTGCGAATATGTGCAGAGAGCCAGAATTTGGCTCCAAAATATGGCTCAAGGGTCGAATTTGGGATGTTGGGGATATTTTGAAAACTGCAGGGAGGGTTTGGGCAAAATATGACCCATCGCTGCTTTCAGTAATTTGCATATTTTCAGTATAAAAATTCGTAGTTTCAAACTGCGAATACGTGTAGAGAGCCAAAATAACTCTTAAGGGTCGAATTTGAGATGTTTGGGATATTTTGAAAACTGCAGGGAGGGTTTGGGCAAAATGTGATCCATCGCCGCTCTCAGTAATTAGCATATTTTTTGTATATGGATTTTGGATTTACAGTCTCCGTGGAGTAATGGTAAGACACTCGCCTGGCGTTCCGCTAGCGTTATGTCATTGGTTAGTATCCTGGCCGGGGAGGATTTTCTGGGCGCATTTCCTTAGCTGTAACCTTTGTTTAACGCAACATTAAAATGTGTACTTGGATGAAAAAACGATTCTTCGCGGCAGGGGATTGTATTCCAGGGATTAATTAATGAAAACATCCTTGGCAAATGCTTTCGCAGTAGTTATGGCTGACGGGTCGAATTTGAGATGTTAGGGATATTTTGAAAACTGCAGGGGGGTTTGGGCAAAATGTGACCTATCGCTGCTTTTAGTTATTGGCATATTTTCAGTATACAAATTCGTAATTTCAAACTGCGAATACGTGCAGAGAGTCAGAATTTGGCTCCAAAATATGACTCAAGCTTCGAATTTGGGATGTTTGGGATTTTTTGAAAACTGCAGGGAGTGTTTGGGAAAAATGTGATCCATCGCCGCTTTCAGTAATTGGCACATTTTCGGTGTAAAAAGTCGTAATTTCAAACTGCGAATACGTGCAGAGAGCCAGAATTTGGCTCAAAAATATTGCTCAAGCGTCGAATTTGTTATGTTTTTGATATTTTGAAAACTGCAGGGAGGGATTGGGCAGAATGTGATCCATCGCAGCTTTCAGTAAAGCCCCTGCATCCCTCTCTTAAGCCTCTGCCTCACTCTCTTAAGCCTCTGCATCACTCTCCTAAGCCTCTGCATCACTCTCGTAAGCCTCTGAATCACTCTCTTGAGCCTCTGCATCACTTTCTTCAGCATCTGCATCACTCTCTTAAGCCTCTGCTTCCCTCTCTTGATCCTCTGCATCACTCTTGAGCCTCTGCATCACTCTCTTGATCGTTTGCATCACTCTCTTGAGCCTCTGCATCACTCTCTTGATCCTCTGCATCACTCTCTAGAGCATCTGCATCACTTTCATGAGCCTCTGCATCACTCTTTTGAGCCTCTGCATCACTCTCTTGAGGTCTCTGCATCACTCTCTTAAGCCTCTGAATCGTTCTCTTGAGCCTCTGCATCACTCTCTCGAGCCTCTGCATCACTCTCTTGATCCTCTGCATCACTCTCTTGAATCTCTGCATCACTCTCTTAAGCTTCTGCATCACTCTCTAGAGCCTCTGCATCACTCTCTTCAGCTTCTGCATCACTCTCTTAAGCCTTTGCTTCCCTCTCTTGATCCTCTGCATCACTCACTTGAGCTTCTGCATCCCTCTCTTGAGCCTCTGCATCACTCACTTGAGCCTCTGCATCACCCTCTTAAGCCTCTGCATCCTTTTTTTGAGCCTCTGCATCACTTTCTTAAGCCTCTGCATCCTTTTCTTGAGCCTCTGCATCACTCTTTTAAACTCCTGCATCCCTCTCATGAGCCTCTGCATCCCCCTAGTGAGCCTTTGCATCACTCTCTAAAGCCTCTGCATCTCTCTCTTGAGCCTCTCCGTCACTCTCAGGAGATTCTGCATCACTCTCTTGGGCAACTGCATCCCTCTCTTGAGCCTCTCCATCACTCACTTGAGCCTCTGCATCACCCTCTTAAGCCTCTGCATCCCAATTTTGAGCCTCTGCATCACTTTCTTAAGCCTTGGCATCTCTTACTTGAGCCTCTGCATCCCTCTCTTTAGCCCCTGCATCCCTCTCTTGAGCCCCTGCATCCCTCTCTTGCGCCTCTGCATCCCTCTCTTGAGCCTTTGCATCACTCTCTTAAGCCTCTGCATCCATCTCTTGAGCCTCTGCATCACTCTCTTGGGCCTCTGCATCACTCTCTTTATCCTCTGCATCGCTCTCTTGAGCCTCTGCATCACTCTCTTGAGCCTCTGCATCTCTCTCTTGAGCCTTTGCATCACTCTCTTGAGCTTCTGCATCCCTCTCTTGAGTCTCTGCATCTCTCGCTTAAGCCTCTGCATCCCTCTCTTCATCCTCTGCATCACTGTCTTGAGCCTCTGCATCCCACTCATGAGCCTCTGCATCCCTCTCCTTAGCTTTTGCATCACACTCTTAAGCCTCTGCATCCCTCTCTTGAGTCTCTGCGTCACTTTCAAGAGCCTTTGCATCTCTCTCTTGTGCCTCGGCATCCCTTACTTGAGCCTCTGCATCCCTCTCTTGAGCCCCTGCATCCCTCTCTTGAGCCTCTGCATCACTCTCTTGAGCCTCTGCATCCCTCTCGTAAGCCTCTGCATCACTCTCTTAATCCACTGCATCACTCTCGTAAGCCTCTGAATCACTCTCTTGAGCCTCATCATCCCTCTCCTGAACTCCTGCATCTCTCTCATGAACCTCTGCATCCCTCTCATGAGCCTTTGCATCACTCTCTTTAGTCTCTGCATCCCTCTCTTGAGCCTCTGCATTACTCTCTTGAGCCCCTGCATCCCTCTCTTGAGCCTGTGCCCAAGCCACAAAGATAGCCACAAAACGCTATCATCCAACAACACATGTATTTTGCCTCTAGGAAACCTGGACTCTTATAAAACCTCTCCAACTTCTGCAATATTACTCTACCCAATCTTGCAACCCTGGATATAGACAAGGATAGGCTTATCTGACTGAACGGCCGGAGAAAACCCCTCAAATAGCAGGAACGGTCGGCAGCGATACACCTCCACCTTCAGTCAAGATGGCGTCCACCTCTCTTGCCTCATTGCCCCTTAATGTTCTACTCTTTACATATGCTATCAAACACATTAATGATTTTATTTACTATATTCCCCCATGCATACATTTTTATAGAGTCCATTTTTCCCTTACATAGTAAAGCTATTCAAGTTCACATCATTTCTGATGATCTCCAGCTGATAAGGCACTACAGTACTTTACTGGGCGGAGTAATAATGATGACTCGCAGCCTCTCTGATCTCAGCTGGGGATTTATATTAATATACACTCTCCCTGTGTCCACCAACATTTTACAACCGAAACCAACCTCCACAGGAAGTGAGGTTCGTAACACCCCTCCTAAGCCATGGAGAAAAAAAAAGGGAAATTCTTAAAGGAATTTCACTTTTTTTTCACAAAAAATAAACACCTCAAACAGATTTCATAGTAATTGTAAAGAAACAGTAAATTATATTTAATAAACACTAGACAAACAAGAATATATACATCTCTGAGCAATAGTACAACCCTAAGTCACTTCAGGTTTTGGCAATGTAGAAAGTGCATCTGCTACTACATTTAATTTTCCTGGAATATGTTTGATGACCAGATTGTAATCTTGCAGCAATAAAGACCACCTTAATATTCTCTGGTTGGAATTCTTCATCCTAGCAATAAATGTTAAGGGGTTGTGGTCAGTAAACACTTCAACAGTATTGGCTGATAAATAAATGTCAAATTTTTTAACAGCTAGTAATAATGATAAAGCCTCCTTCTCCACTGTGGAGTAATTCTGTTGACATTTAGTAAATTTTTTAGAATAGTAATGTATTGGATGATTAATACCCTCATCATCTACTTGCATTAGCACAGAACCAGCACCCCAGTCCGAAGCATTTATATATAGTTTGAATGGCTTAGAGTAGTCAGGAGTAGCTAACACTGGACCAGATGACAACATTCCTTTTAGTTTAGTAAATGCTTCCTGACATTCCTGAGACCATCTAAACTTTACATTTTTACATAGCAAGTTTGTCAAAGAAGCTGCAATTGCTGCAAATTTTTTACAGAACTTCCTATAATAAGCACACATTCCTAGATATCTTTGTACCTCCCTCTTGTTAGTCAACACTGGATACTCTAATATATCATTTACTTTATTTTTGAGTGGTAACACCTTCCCATTTCCCACTTCATATCCTAAGTAAGAAATACTAGCTCTAGCAAAAGTACACTTATGTAAGTTTACAGTTAAATTAGCCTCTTTTAAGCATTTTAATAGTATAGCCAAACCTTTCATATGGTCCTCCCAATTATTGTGAAAAATTACAATATCATCCAAGTAAGCTCTACATTGTGGTATGTCTTTTAACACTAAGTTCATAAGAAGCTGGAAAGTTGCTGGGGCATTTTTCAGCACAAAAGGCATTACAGTGAATTCATACAACCCATCTGCAGTTATAAATGCACTCATCTCCCAAGCTCTTGGTGTTAAAGGAATCTAGTTAAGTTACAAACTTGGCTTTACCAACACTGTCAATACAATCATCTAATCTAGGCAATGGATAGTTATCATCAACAGTCATTACATTTAGCTTACGGTAGTCAATGACCAACCTCTGAGTTCCATCCTCAGAGGGATGCAGAGGCTCATGAGAGTGATTCAGAGGCTTACGAGAGTGATGCAGAGGCTTAAGAGAGTGACGCAGAGGCTTAAGAGAGTGAGGCACAGGCTCAAGAGAGGGATGCAGCGGCTCAAGAGAGTGATGCATAGGCTCATGAGAGGGATGCAGAGGTTCATGAGAGGGATGCAGAAGTTCAGGAGAGGGATGCAGAGGCTCAAGAGAGTGATTCAGAGGCTTACGAGAGTGATGCAGTGGATTAAGAGAGTGATGCAGAGGCTTACGAGAGGGATGCAGAGGCTCAAGAGAGTGATGCAGAGGCTCAAGAGAGGGATGCAGCGGCTCAAGAGAGGGATGCAGAGGCTCAAGTAAGGGATGCAGAGGCACAAGAGAGAGATGCAAAGGCTCTTGAGAGTGACGCAGAGACTCAAGAGAGGGATGCAGAGGCTTAAGAGAGTGATGCAAAGGCTCAAGAGAGAGATGCAGAGGCTCAAGAGAGTGATGCAGAGGCTTAAGAGAGCGATGCAGAGGATCAAGAGAGTGATGCAGAGGCCCAAGAGAGTGATGCAGAGGACCAAGAGAGGGATTCAGAGGCTCAAGAGAGGGAATCAGAGGCTTAAGAGAGTGATGCAGAGGCTGAAGAGAGTATTGCAGAGGCTCACGAGAGGGATGCAGAGGCTCAAGAGAGTGATGCAGAGACTCAAGAGAGTTATGCAGAGGCTCAGGAGAGGGATGCAGAGGCTTACGAGTGTGATGCAGAGGCTCAAGAGATGGATGCAGAGGCTTAAGAGAGTGATGCAAAGGCTCAAGAGAGGGATGCAGAGGCTCAAGAGAGGGATGCAGGGGCTCAAGAGAGGGATGCAGGGGCTAAAGAGAGGGATGCAGAGGCTCAAGTAAGAGATGCAGAGGCACAAGAGAGAGATGCAAAGGCTCTTGAGAGTGACGCAGAGACTCAAGAGAGGGATGCAGAGGCTCAAGAAAGAGATGCCGAGGCTTAAGAAAGTGATGCAGAGGCTCAAAATAGGGATGCAGAGGCTTAAGAGGGTGATGCAGAGGCTCAAGAGAGTGATGGAGAGGCTCAAGAGAGGGATGCAGGGGCCCAAGAGAGTGATGCAGAATCTCCTGAGAGTGACGCAGAGGCTCAAAAGAGAGATGCAGAGGCTTTAGAGAGTGATGCAAAGGCTCAGGAGGGGGATGCAGAGGCTCATGAGAGGGATGCAGGAGTTTAAAAGAGTGATGCAGAGGCTCAAGAAAAGGATGCAGAGGCTTAAGAAAGTGATGCAGAGGCTCAAAAAAGGGATGCAGAGGATTAAGAGAGTGATGCAGAGGCTCAAGAGAGTGATGCAGAGGCTCAAGAGAGGGAAGCAAAGGCTTAAGAGAGTGATGCAGAAGCTGAAGAGAGTGATGCAGAGGCTCTAGAGAGTGATGCAGAATCTTAAGAGAGTGATGCAGAGATTCAGGAGAGCGATGCAGAGGATCAAGAGAGTGATGCAGAGGCTCGAGAGAGTGATGCAGAGGCTCAAGAGAACGATTCAGAGGCTTAAGAGAGTGATGCAGAGACCTCAAGAGAGTGATGCAGAGGCTCAAAAGAGTGATGCAGAGGCTCATGAAAGTGATGCAGATGCTCTAGAGAGTGATGCAGAGGATCAAGAGAGTGATGCAGAGGCTCAAGAGAGTGATGCAAACGATCAAGAGAATGATGCAGAGGCTCAAGAGTGATGCAGAGGATCAAGAGAGGGAAGCAGAGGCTTAAGAGAGTGATGCAGAGGCTGAAGAAAGTGATGCAGAGGCTCAAGAGAGTGATTCAGAGGCTTACGAGAGTGATGCAGAGGCTTAGGAGAGTGATGCAGAGGCTTAAGAGAGTGAGGCAGAGGCTCAAGAGAGGGATGCAGGGACTTTACTGAAAGCAGCGATGGATCACATTCTGCCCAATCCCTCCCTGCAGTTTTCAAAATATCAAAAACATAACAAATTCGACGCTTGAGCAATATTTTTGTACCAAATTCTGGCTCTCTGCACGTATTCGCAGTTTGAAATTACGACTTTTTACACCGAAAATGTGCCAATTACTGAAAGCGGCGATGGATCACATTTTGCCGAAACACTCCCTGCAGTTTTCAAAAAATCCCAAACATCCCAAATTCGAAGCTTGAGTCATATTTTGGAGCCAAGTTCTGGCACTCTGCACGTATTCGCAGTTTGAAATTACGACTTTTTTATACCGATAATATGCTAATTACTGAGAGAGGCGATGTATCACATTATGCCCAAACCCTCCCTGTAGTTTTCAAAAATACCCCAAACATCCCAAATTCGATCCTTGATCCTAATTTTGGAGCCAAATTCTGACTCTCTGCACGTATTCACAGTTTGAAATTACGAATTTTTATACTGAAAATATGCCAATAACTAAAAGCAGCGATAGGTCACATTTTGCCCAAACCCCCCTGAAGTTTTTCAAAATATCCCTAACATCTTAAATTCGACACGTCAGCCATAACTACTGCGAAAGCATTTGCCAAGGATGTTTTCATTAATTAATCCCTGGAATACGATCCCCTGCCGCGAAGAATCGTTTTTTCATCCAAGTACACATTTTAATGTTGCGTTAAACAAAGGTTACAGCTAAGGAAATGCGCCCAGTAAATCCTCCCCGGCCAGGATACGAACCAATGACATAACGCTAGCGGAACGCCAGGCGAGTGTCTTACCATTACTTCACGGAGACTGTAAATCCAAAATCCATATACAAAAAATATGCTAATTACTGAGAGCGGCGATGGATCACATTTTGCCCAAACCCTCCCTGCAGTTTTCAAAATATCCCAAACATCTCAAATTCGACCCTTAAGAATTATTTTGGAGCCAAATTCTGGCTCTCTGCACGTATTCGCAGTTTGAAAATACGAATTTTTATACTGAAAATATGCAAATTACTGAAAGCAGCGATGGGTCATATTTTGCCCAAACCCTCCCTGCAGTTTTCCAAATATCCCCAACATCCCAAATTCAACCCTTGAGCCATATTTTGAGCCAAATTCTGGCTCTCTGCACATATTCGCAGGTTGAAATTACGACATTTTATATCGAGAATATGCAAATTACTGAAAGCAGCGATGGGTCATATTTTGCCCCCCCTGCAGTTTTTTTAATATGCCAAACATCCCCAATTCGACGCTTGAGACATATTTTGGAGCCAAAATCGGGTTCTCTGCACGTATTCGCAGTTTGAAATATTTTCATTTTATACCGACAATATGCAAATTACTGAGCGCGGCGATGGGTCACATTTTGCGAAAACCCCCCTGCAGTTTGAAAATATCCCAAACTTCCCAAAAACGACCCTTAAGCTATATTTTGGAGTCAAATTCTGGCTGTATGCACGTATTCGCAGTTTGAAATTACGACATTTTATTCCGGAAAAATGCCATTTACTGAGAGCGGCGAGGGATCACATTTTGCCCAAACCCTCCCTGCACTTTTCAAAATATCCAAAACATCCAAAAGTCGACCCTTGAGCCATATTTTGAAGCCAAATTCTGGCTCTCTGCACGTATTCCCAGTTTGAAATGACGACTTTTATACCAAAAATATGCCAATTACTGAAAGCGACGATGGACCACATTTCGCCTAATCCCTCCCTGCAGTTTTCAAAATAACCTAAACATCCTAAATTCGACCTTTGAGCCTAATTTTGGAGCCACATTCTGGCTCTCTGCACGTATTCGCAGTTTGAAATTACGACTTTTTATACCGAAAATATGCTAATTACTTAGAGCTGCGATGGATCACATTTTGCCCAAGCCGTCCCTGCAGTTTTCAAAATATCCCAAACATGCCAAATTCGACCCATAAGAATTATTTTGAACACAAATTCTGGCTTTCTGCACGTATTCGCAGTTTGAAATTACGACTTTTTATAACGAAAATATGACAATTACTGAAAGCGGCGATTGATCACATTTTGCCGAAACCCTTCCTGCAGTTTGCAAAATATCCAAAACATCCCAAATTCAACCCTTGTGCTATATTTTGGAGCCAAATTCAGGCTCTCTGCACGTATTTCCAGTTTGAAATGACGACTTTTTATACCAAAAATATGCCAATTACTAAGAGCGACGATGGACCACATTTTGCCTAATCCCTCTCTGTAGTTTTCAAAATATCCCAAACATCCCAAATTCGACGCTTGAGACATATTTTGGAGCCAAATTCGGGCTCTCTGCACGTATTCGCAGTTTGAATTTATTTCATTTTATACCGACAATATGCCAATTACTGAGAGCGGCGATGGGTCACATTTTGCCAAAACTCCCCCTGCAGTTTTCAAAATATCCCAAACATCCCAAATTCGAACCTTGAGCCATATTTTGGAGCGAAATTCTGGCTCTCTGCACGTATACGCAGTTTTGAAATTACGATTTTTATATATATATATTTTTTTTTTTGAGATATATACAAGAGTTGTTACATTCTATTACAGCCACTAGTACGCGTAGCGTTTTGGGCAGATCCCTGGAATACGATCCCCTGCCGCGAAGAATCGTTTTTTCATCCAAGTACACATTTCAATGTTGCGTTAAACAAAGGCTACAGCTAAGGAAATGCGCCCAGTAAATCCTCCCCGGCCAGGATACGAACCAATGACATAACGCTAGCGGAACGTCAGGCGAGTGTCTAACCACTACACCACGGAGACTGTAATTCCAAAATCCATATACAAAAAATATGCTAATTACTGAGAGCGGCGATGGATCACATTTTGCCCAAACCCTCCCTGCAGTTTTCAAAATATCCCAAACATCTCAAATTCGACCCTTAAGAATTATTTTGGAGCCAAATTCTGGCTCTCTGCACGTATTCGCAGTTTGAAACTACGAATTTTTATACTGAAAATATGCAAATTACTGAAAGCAGCGATGGGTCATATTTTGCCCAAACCCTCCCTGCAGTTTTCAAAATATCCCCAACATCCCAAATTCAACCCTTGAGCCATATTTTGGAGCCAAATTCTGGCTCTCTGCACATATTCGCAGGTTGAAATTACGACATTTTATATCGAGAATATGCAAATTACTGAAAACAGCGATGGGTCATATTTTGCCCCCCCTGCAGTTTTTTTAATATGCCAAACATCCCCAATTCGACGCTTGAGACATATTTTGGAGCCAAAATCGGGTTCTCTGCACGTATTCGCAGTTTGAAATATTTCATTTTATACCGACAATATGCAAATTACTGAGCGCGGCGATGGGTCACATTTTGCGAAAACCCCCCTGCAGTTTGAAAATATCCCAAACTTCCCAAAAACGACCCTTAAGCTATATTTTGGAGTCAAATTCTGGCTGTATGCACGTATTCGCAGTTTGAAATTACGACATTTTATTCCGGAAAAATGCCATTTACTGAGAGCGGCGAGGGATCACATTTTGCCCAAACCCTCCCTGCACTTTTCAAAATATCCAAAACATCCAAAAGTCGACCCTTGAGCCATATTTTGAAGCCAAATTCTGGCTCTCTGCACGTATTCCCAGTTTGAAATGACGACTTTTTATACCAAAAATATGCCAATTACTGAAAGCGACGATGGACCACATTTCGCCTAATCCCTCCCTGCAGTTTTCAAAATAACCAAAACATCCTAAATTCGACCTTTGAGCCTAATTTTGGAGCCACATTCTGGCTCTCTGCACGTATTCGCAGTTTGAAATTACGACTTTTTATACCGAAAATATGCTAATTACTTAGAGCTGCGATGGATCACAATTTGCCCAAGCCGTCCCTGCAGTTTTCAAAATATCCCAAACATGCCAAATTCGACCCATAAGAATTATTTTGAACACAAATTCTGGCTTTCTGCACGTATTCGCAGTTTGAAATTACGACTTTTTTATAACGAAAATATGACAATTACTGAAGCGGCGATTGATCACATTTTGCCGAAACCCTTCCTGCAGTTTGCAAAATATCCAAAACATCCCAAATTCAACCCTTGTGCTATATTTTGGAGCCAAATTCAGGCTCTCTGCACGTATTTCCAGTTTGAAATGACGACTTTTTATACCAAAAATATGCCAATTTACTAAGAGCCGACGATGGACCACATTTTGCCTAATCCCCTCTCTGTAGTTTTCAAAATATACCAAACATCCCAAATTCGACGCTTGAGACAATTTGGAGCCAAATTCGGGCTCTCTGCACGTATTCGCAGTTTGAATTTATTTCATTTTATACCGACAATATGCCAATTACTGAGAGCGGCGATGGGTCACAT
Organism: Procambarus clarkii; assembly: GCF_040958095.1. Classification (NCBI taxonomy): domain Eukaryota; kingdom Metazoa; phylum Arthropoda; class Malacostraca; order Decapoda; family Cambaridae; genus Procambarus; species Procambarus clarkii. Next base: position 30,491,135 of record NC_091218.1, on the reverse strand, counting down.
TTTGCCAAAACTCCCCCTGCAGTTTTCCAAAATATCCCAAACATCCCAAATTCGAACCTTGAGCCATATTTTGGAGCGAAATTCTGGCTCTCTGCACGTATACGCAGTTTGAAATTACGATTTTTATATATATATTTTTTTTTTTGAGATATATACAAGAGTTGTTACATTCTATTACAGCCACTAGTACGCGTAGCGTTTTGGGCAGATCCCTGGAATACGATCCCCTGCCGCGAAGAATCGTTTTTTCATCCAAGTACACATTTCAATGTTGCGTTAAACAAAGGCTACAGCTAAGGAAATGCGCCCAGTAAATCCTCCCCGGCCAGGATACGAACCAATGACATAACGCTAGCGGAACGTCAGGCGAGTGTCTAACCACTACACCACGGAGACTGTAATTCCAAAATCCATATACAAAAAATATGCTAATTACTGAGAGCGGCGATGGATCACATTTTGCCCAAACCCTCCCTGCAGTTTTCAAAATATCCCAAACATCTCAAATTCGACCCTTAAGAATTATTTTGGAGCCAAATCCTGGCTCTCTGCACGTATTCGCAGATTGAAACTACGAATTTTTATACTGAAAATATGCAAATTACTGAAAGCAGCGATGGGTCATATTTTGCCCAAACCCTCCCTTCAGTTTTCAAAATATCCCCAACATCCCCAATTCGACCCTTGAGCCATATTTTGGAGCCAAATTCTGGCTCTCTGCACATATTCGCAGGTTGAAATTGCGACATTTTATATCGAGAATATGCAAATTACTGAAAGCAGAGATGGGTCATATTTTGCCACCCCCCCTCGCAGTTTTTTTAATATCCCAAACATCCCCAATTCGACGCTTGAGACATATTTTGGAGCCAATATCGGGTTCTCTGCACGTATTCGCAGTTTGAAATATTTTCATTTTATACCGACAATATGCAAATTACTGAGAGCGGCGATGGGTCACATTTTGCCAAAACCCCCCTGCAGTTTCAAAATATCCCAAACTTCCGAAATTCGACCCTTAAGCTATATTTTGGAGCCAAATTCTGGCTGTCTGCACGTATTCGCAGTTTGAAATTACGACTTTTTATTCCGAAAAAATGCCATTTACTGAGAGCGAAGATGGATCACATTTTGCCCAAACCCTCCCTGTACTTTTCAAAATATCCAAAACATCCAAAAGTCGACCCTTGATCCATATTTTGAAGCCAAATTCTGGCGCTCTGCACGTATTCGCAGTTTGAAATTACGACCTTTTATACTGAAAATATCCCAATTACTGAAAGGAGCGATGGGTCACATTTTGCCCAAACACCCATGCAGTTTGCAAAATATCCTAAACATCCTAAATTCGACCTTTGAGCCTAATTTTGTAGCCAAATTATGGCTCTCTGCACGTATTCGCAGTTTGAAATTACGACTTTTTATACTGAAAATATGCTAATTACTAAGAGCGGCGATGGAATACATTTTGCCCAAACCCTCCCTGCAGTTTTCAAAATATCCCAAACATCCCAAATTCGACCCTTGAGCCTAATTTTGGAGCCAAATTCTGACTCTCTGAACGTATTCGCAGTTTGAAATTACGTCTTTTTATACTGAAAATATGCCAATTACTGACACCAGCGAAAGGTCACATTTTGCCCAAACCCCCCTGCAGTTTTCAAAATATCCCAAATATCCCAAATTCGACCCTTGAGCTATATTTTGGAGTCGTCATTTCATAAAAAGTCGTCATTTCAAACTGGAAATAAGTGCAGAGAGCTTGAATTTGGCTCCAAAATATAGCACAAGGGTTGAATTTGGGATGTTTTGGATATTTTGCAAACTGCAGGAAGGGTTCGGGCAAAATGTGATCAATCGCTGCTTTCAGTAGTTGTCATATTTTCGGTATAAAAAGTCGTAACTTCAAACTGCGAATACGTGCAGAAAGCCAGAATTTGTGTTCAAAATAATTCTTATGGGTCGAATTTGGGATGATTGGGATATTTTGAAAACTGCAGGGCGGGCTTGGGCAAAATGTGATCCATCGCAGCTCTAAGTTGTTAGCATATTTTCGGTATAAAAAGTCGTAATTTCAAACTGCGAATACGTGCAGAGAGCCAGACGTTGGCTCCAAAATATAACTCAAGGGTCGAATTTGGGATATTTGGAATATTTTGAAAACTGCAGGGGGGTTTGGGCAAAATGTGACCTTTCGCTGCTGTCAGTAATTGGCATATTTTCAGTATAAAAAGACGTAATTTCAAACTGCGAATACGTGCAGAGAGTAAGAATTTGGCTCCAAAATTAGGCTCAAGGGTCGAATTTGGGATGTTTGGAATATTTGGAAAACTGCAGGGAGGGTTTGGGCAAAATGTGATCCATCGCCGCTCCCAGTAATTGACATATTTTCGATATAAAAAGTCGTAATTTTAAACTGCGAATACGTGCAGAGAGCCAGAATGTGGTTTCAAAATTAGGCTCAAAGGTCGAATTTAGGATGTTTAGGTTATTTTGAAAACTGCACGGAGGGATTAGGCAAAATGTGGTCCATCGTCGCTCTCAGTAATTGGCATATTTTTGGTATAAAAAGTCGTCATTTCAAACTGCGAATAAGTGCAGAGAGCCAGACTTTGGCTCCAAAATATAGCTCAAGGGTCGAATTTGGGATATTTGGGATATTTTGAAAACTGCACGGGGGTTTGGGCAAAATGTGACCTTTCGCTGGTGTCAGTAATTGGCATATTTTCAGTATAAAAAGACGTAATTTCAAACTGCGAATACGTGCAGAGATTCAGAATTTGGCTCCAAAATTAGGCTCAAGGGTCGAATTTGGGATGTTTGGGATATTTTGAAAACTGCAGGGAGGGTTTGGGCAAAATGTGATCCATCGCCGCTCTTAGTAATTAGCATATTTTCAGTATATAAAGTCGTAATTTCAAACTGCGAATACGTGCAGAGAGCCATAATTTGGCTCCAAAATTAGGCTCAAAAGTCGAATTTAGGATGTTTTAGGATATTTTGCAAACTGCATGGGGGTTTGGGCAAAATGTGACCCATCGCTCCTATCAGTAATTGGCATATTTTCAGTATAAAAGTCGTAATTTTAGACTGCGAATACGCGCAGAGAGCCAGAATTTGGCTCCAAAATAATTCTTATAGGTCGAATTTGGGATGATTGGGATATTTTGAAAACTGCAGGGAAGGTTTGGGCAAAATGTGATCCATCGCCGCTCTCAGTAATTGGCATATTTTCGATATAAAAAGTCGTAATTTTAAACTGCGAATACTTCAGAGAGGCAGAATTTGCCTCCAAAATATGACACAAGCGTCGAATTTGGGATGTTTGGGATATTTTGAAAACGGCAGGGAGAATTGGGCAAAATGTGATCCATCGCCGCTTACAGTAATTGGCATATTTTCGATATAAAAAGTCGTAATTTCTAACTGCGAATACGTGCAGAGCGCCAGAATTTGGCTTCAAAATATGGCTCAAGGGTCGACTTTTGGATGTTTTGGATATTTTAAAAAGTGCAGGGAGGGTTTGGGCAAGATGTGATCCATCGTCGCTCTCAGTAAATGGCATTTTTTCGGAATAAAAAGTCGTAATTTCAAACTGCGAATACGTGCAGACAGCCAGAATTTGGCTCCAAAATATAGCTTAAGGGTCGAATTTGGGAAGTTTGGGATATTTTGAAACTGCAGGGGGTTTTGGCAAAATGTGACCCATCGCCGCTCTCAGTAATTTGCATATTGTCGGTATAAAATGAAAATATTTCAAACTGCGAATACGTGCAGAGAACCCGATATTGGCTCCAAAATATGTCTCAAGCGTCGAATTGGGGATGTTTGGGATATTAAAAAAACGGCGAGGGGGGGTGGCAAAATATGACCCATCTCTGCTTCTAGTAATTTGCATATTTTCGATATAAAATGTCGTAATTTCAACCTGCGAATATGTGCAGAGAGCCAGAATTTGGCTCCAAAATATGGCTCAAGGGTCGAATTGGGGATGTTGGGGATATTTTGAAAACTGAAGGGAGGGTTTGGGCAAAATATGACCCATCGCTGCTTTCAGTAATTTGCATATTTTCAGTATAAAAATTCGTAGTTTCAATCTGCGAATACGTGCAGAGAGCCAGAATTTGGCTCCAAAATAATTCTTAAGGGTCGAATTTGAGATGTTTGGGATATTTCGAAAACTGCAGGGAGGGTTTGGGCAAAATGTGATCCATCGCCGCTCTCAGTAATTAGCATATTATTTTGTATATGGATTTTGTATTTACAGTCTCCGTGGTGTAGTGGTAAGACACTCGCCTGGCGTTCCGCTAGCGTTATGTCATTGGTTCGTATCCTGGCCGGGGAGGATTTACTGGGCGCATTTCCTTAGCTGTAGCCTTTGTTTAACGCAACATTAAAATGTGTACTTGGATGAAAAAACGATTCTTCGCGGCAGGGGATCGTATTCCAGGGATATGCCCGAAACGCTACGCGTACTAGTGGCTGTAATAGAATGTAACAACTCTTGTATATATCTCAAAAAAAAAATAAAAAAAAAAAAATTCGTAATTTCAAACTGCGAATACGTGCAGAGAGCCAGAATTTGGCTCCAAAATATGACTCAAGGTTCGAATTTGGGATGTTTGGGATATTTTGAAAACTGCAAGGGGAGTTTTGGCAAAATGTGACCCATCGCCGCTCTCAGTAATTGGCATATTGTCGGTATAAAATGAAATAAATTCAAATTGCGAATACGTGCAGAGAGCCCGAATTTGGCTCCAAAATATGTCTCAAGCGTCGAATTTGGGATGTTTGGGTTCTTTTGAAAATTACAGGGAGGGATTAGGCAAAATGTGGTCCATCGTGGCACTCAGTAATTGGCATATTTTTGGTATAAAAAGTCGTCATTTCAAACTGGAAATACGTGCAGAGAGCCTGAATTTGGCTCCAAAATATAGCACAAGGGTTGAATTTGGGATGTTTTGGATATTTTGCAAACTGCAGGAAGGGTTTCGGCAAAATGTGATCAATCGCCGCTTTCAGTAATTGTCATATTTTCGTTATAAAAAGTCGTAATTTCAAACTGCGAATACGTGCAGAAAGCCAGAATTTGTGTTCAAAATAATTCTTATGGGTCGAAATTGGGATGTTTGGGATATTTTGAAAACTGCAGGGACGGCTTGGGCAAAATGTGATCCATCGCAGCTCTAAGTAATTAGCATATTTCTGTATAAAAAGTCGTAATTTCAAACTGCGAATACGTGCAGAGAGCCAGAATGTGGCTCCAAAATTAGGCTCAAAGGTCGAATTTAGGATGTTTAGGTTATTTTGAAAACTGCAGGGAGGGATTAGGCGAAATGTGGTCCATCGTCGCTCTCAGTAATTGGCATATTTTTGGTATAAAAAGTCGTCATTTCAAACTGGGAATACATGCAGAGAGCCAGAATTTGGCTTCAAAATATGGCTCAAGGGTCGACTTTTGGATGTTTTGGATATTTTGAAAAGTGCAGGGAGGGTTTGGGCAAAATGTGATCCCTCGCCTCTCTCAGTAAATGGCATTTTTTCGGAATAAAAAGTCGTAATTTCAAACTGCGAATACGTGCAGACAGCCAGAATTTGGCTCCAAAATATAGCTTAAGGGTCGAATTTGGGAAGTTTGGGATATTTTGAAACTGCAGGGGGGTTTTGGCAAAATGTGACCCATCGCCGCTCACAGTAATTTGCATATTGTCGGTATAAAATGAAAATATTTCAAACTGCGAATACGTGCAGAGAACCCGATTTTGGCTCCAAAATATGTTTCAAGCGTCGAATTGGGGATGTTTGGCATATTAAAAAAACTGTAGAGGGGGCAAAATATGACCCTCGCTGCTTTCAGTAATTTGCATATTCTCGATATAAAATGTCGTAATTTCAACCTGCGAATATGTGCAGAGAGCCAGAATTTGGCTCCAAAATATGGCTCAAGGGTCGAATTTGGGATGTTGGGGATATTTTGAAAACTGCAGGGAGGGTTTGGGCAAAATATGACCCATCGCTGCTTTCAGTAATTTGCATATTTTCAGTATGAAAATTCGTAGTTTCAAACTGAGAATACAAGTAGAGAGCCAGAATTTGGCTCCAAAATAATTCTTAAGGGTCGAATTTGAGATGTTTGGGGTATTTTGAAAACTGCAGGGAGGGTTTGGGCAAAATGTGATCCATCGCCGCTCTCAGTTATTAGCATATTTTTTGTATATGGATTTTGGATTTACAGTCTCTGTGGAGTAATGGTAAGACACTCGCCTGGTGTTCCGCTAGCGTTATGTCATTGGTTCGTATCCTGGCCGGGGAGGATTTACTGGGCGCATTTCCTTAGCTGTAACCTTTGTTTAACGCAACATTAAAATGTGTACTTGGATGAAAAAACGATTCTTCGCGGCAGGGGATCGTATTCCAGGGATTAATTAATGAAAACATCCTTGGCAAATGCTTTCGCAGTAGTTATGGCTGACGGGTCGAATTTAAGATGTTAGGGATATTTTGAAAACTGCAGGGGGGTTTGGGCAAAATGTGACCTATCGCTGCTTTTAGTTATTGGCATATTTTCAGTATTAAAAATCGTAATTTCAAACTGCGAAGACGTGCAGAGAGTCAGAATTTGGCTCCAAAATTAGGATTCAGGATCGAATTTGGGATGTTTGGGGTATTTTGAAAACTACAGGGAGGGTTTGGGCATAATGTGATACATCGCCGCTCTCAGTAATTGGCATATTTTCGGTATAAAAAGTCGTAATTTCAAACTGCGAATACGTGCAGAGTGCCAGAACTTGGCTCCAAAATATGACTCAAGCTTCGAATTTGGGATGTTTGGGATTTTTTGAAAACTGCAGGGAGTGTTTGGGCAAAATGTGATCCATCGCCGCTTTCAGTAATTGGCACATTTTCGGTGTAAAAAGTCGTAATTTCAAACTGCGAATACGTGCAGAGAGCCAGAATTTGGCTCAAAAATATTGTTCAAGCGTCGAATTTGTTATGTTTTTGATATTTTGAAAACTGCAGGGAGGGATTGGGCAGAATGTGATCCATCGATGCTTTCAGTAAAGCCCCTGCATCCCTCTCTTGAGCCTCTGCCTCACTCTCTTAAGCCTCTGCATCACTCTCCTAAGCCTCTGCATCACTCTCGTAAGCCTCTGAATCACTCTCTTGAGCCTCTGCATCACTTTCTTCAGCCTCTGCATCACTCTCTTAAGCCTCTGCTTCATTCTCTTGATCCTCTGCATCACTCTTGAGCCTCTGCATCACTCTCTTGATCGTTTGCATCACTCTCTTGAGCCTCTGCATCACTCTCTTGATCCTCTGCATCACTCTCTAGAGCATCTGCATCACTTTCATGAGCCTCTGCATCACTCTTTTGAGCCTCTGCATCACTCTCTTGAGGTCTCTGCATCACTCTCTTAAGCCTCTGAATCCCTCTCTTGAGCCTCTGCATCACTCTCTCGAGCCTCTGCATCACTCTCTTGATCCTCTGCATCACTCTCTTGAATCTCTGCATCACTCTCTTAAGCTTCTGCGTCACTCTCTAGAGCCTCTGCATCACTCTCTTCAGCTTCTGCATCACTCTCTTACGCCTTTGCTTCCCTCTCTTGATCCTCTGCATCACTCTCTTGAGCCTCTGCATCCCTCTCTTGAGCCTCTGCATCACTCTCTTGAGCCTCTGCATCACCCTCTTAAGCCTCTGCATCCCTTTTTTGAGCCTCTGCATCACTTTCTTAAGCCTCTGCATCCTTTCTTGAGCCTCTGCATCACTCTTTTAAACTCCTGCATCCCTCTCATGAGCCTCTGCATCCCCCTCCTGAGCCTTTGCATCACTCTCTAAAGCCTCTGCATCTCTCTCTTGATCCTCTGCGTCACTCTCAGGAGATTCTGCATCACTCTCTTGGGCCCCTGCATCCCTCTTTTGAGCCTCTCCATCACTCTCTTGAGCCTCTGCATCACCCTCTTAAGCCTCTGCATCCCTATTTTGAGCCTCTGCATCCCTTTCTTAAGCCTCGGCATCCCTTTCCTGAGCCTCTGCATCCCTCTCTTGAGTCTCTGCGTCACTCTCAAGAGCCTTTGCATCTCTCTCTTGTGCCTCTGCATCTCTTACTTGAGCCTCTGCATCCCTCTTTTTAGCCCCTGCATCCCTCTCTTGAGCCCCTGCATCCCTCTCTTGAGCCTCTGCATCCCTCTCTTGAGCCTTTGCATCACTCTCTTAAGCCTCTGCATCCATCTCTTGAGCCTCTGCATCACTCTCGTAAGCCTCTGCATCACTCTTCTGAGCCTCTGCCTAACTCTCGTGAGTCTCTGCATCACTCTCTTGAGCCTCTGCATCCCTCTCGTGAGCCTCTGCAATACTCTCTTCAGCCTCTGCATCACTCTCTTAAGCCTCTGATTCCCTCTCTTGAGCCTCTGAATCCCTCTCTTGGTCCACTGCATCAATCTCTTGGGCCTGTGCATCACTCTCTTGATCCTCTGCATCGCTCTCTTGAGCCTCTGCATCACTCTCTTGAGCCTCTGCATCTCTCTCTTGAGCCTTTGCATCACTCTCTTGAGCCTCTACATCCCTCTCTTGAGTCTCTGCATCTCTCGCTTAAGCCTCTGCATCCCTCTCTTCATCCTCTGCATCACTCTCTTGAGCCTCTGCATCCCACTCATGAGCCTCTGCATCCCTCTCCTTAGCTTTTGCATCACACTCTTAAGCCTCTGCATCCCTCTCTTGAGTCTCTGCGTCACTCTCAAGAGCCTTTGCATCTCTCTCTTGTGCCTCTGCATCCCTTACTTGAGCCTCTGCATCCCTCTCTTGAGCCCCTGCATCCCTCTCTTGAGCCTCTGCATCACTCGCTTGAGCCTCTGCATCCCTCTCGTAAGCCTCTGCATCACTCTCTCAATCCACTGCCATACCACAATGTAGAGCTTACTTGGATGATATTGTAATTTTTCACAATAATTGGGAGGACCATATGAAAGGTTTGGCTAAACTATTAAAATGCTTAAAAGAGGCTAATTTAACTGTAAACTTACATAAATGTACTTTTGCTAGAGCTAGTATTTCTTACTTAGGATATGAAGTGGGAAATGGGAAGGTGTTACCACTCAAAAATAAAGTAAATGATATATTAGAGTATCCAGTGTTGACTAACAAGAGGGAGGTACAAAGATATCTAGGAATGTGTGCTTATTATAGGAAGTTCTGTAAAAAATTTGCAGCAATTGCAGCTCCTTTGACAAACTTGCTATGTAAAAATGTAAAGTTTAGATGGTCTCAGGAATGTCAGGAAGCATTTACTAAACTAAAAGGAATGTTGTCGTCTGGTCCAGTGTTAGCTACTCCTGACTACTCTAAGCCATTCAAACTATATATAGATGCTTCGGACTGGGGTGCTGGTTCTGTGCTAATGCAAGTAGATGATGAGGGTATTAATCATCCAATACATTACTATTCTAAAAAATTTACTAAATGTCAACAGAATTACTCCACAGTGGAGAAGGAGACTTTATCATTATTACTAGCTGTTAAAAAATTTGACATTTATTTATCAGCCAATACTGTTGAAGTGTTTACTGACCACAACCCCTTAACATTTATTGCTAGGATGAAGAATTCCAACCAGAGAATATTAAGGTGGTCTTTATTGCTGCAAGATTACAATCTGGTCATCAAACATATTCCAGGAAAATTAAATGTAGTAGCAGATGCACTTTCTAGATTGCCAAAACCTGGAGTGACTTAGGGTTGTACTATTGCTCAGAGATGTATATATTCTTGTTTGTCTTGTGTTTATTATATATCATTTACTGTTTCTTTACAATTACTATGAAATCTGTTTGAGGTGTTAATTTTATGTGAAAAAAAGTGAAATTCCTTTAAGAATTTCCCTTTTTTTTTCTCCATGGCTTAGGAGGGGTGTTACGAACCTCACCTCCTGTAGAGGTTGGTTTCGGTTGTAAAATGTTGGTGGACACAGGGAGAGTGTATATTAATATAAATCCCCAGCTGAGATCAGAGAGGCTGCGAGTCATCATTATTACTCCGCCCAGTAAAGTACTGTAGTGCCTTCTCAGCTGGAGATCATCAGAAATGATGTGAACTTGAATAGCTTTACTATGTAAGGGAAAAATGGACTCTATAAAAATGTATGCATGGGGGAATATAGTAAATAAAATCATTAATGTGTTTGATAGCATATGTAAAGAGTAGAACATTAAGGGGCAATGAGGCAAGAGAGGTGGACGCCATCTTGACTGAAGGTGGAGGTGTATCGCTGCCGACCGTTCCTGCTATTTGAGGGGTTTTCTCCGGCCGTTCAGTCAGATAAGCCTATCCTTGTCTATATCCAGGGTTGCAAGATTGGGTAGAGTAATATTGCAGAAGTTGGAGAGGTTTTATAAGAGTCCAGGTTTCCTAGAGGCAAAATACATGTGTTGTTGGATGATAGCGGTTTGTGGCTGGGTGCATGACACCAGGAATGGGACAGTGAGCCGTGGGGTGGTCAGAGCCACTTGAGTTATAATACATAGTGATCTTATGTTGTAAGGAAAACGCCTTGTTAAATGTAATCCTGTGACTTGTACGTATAAATTTGTGACTTGTGTACTAGGCTGTTTCCCTTACTCCTCATACACCCTAGACAACCTGGTAAGGACCACCACCACCAAATTCGCACTATCTCACTATGACAACGAAAACGTATCACGGCTGATAACATCAGTAACACACGCCCCGTGATAGTTCGTGATGGTTCGACAATTTCAAGTCAGGACTGGAAGGCTTCTTCCAGTCCTGATTTGAGCACTTTAAATCGTCCTCAGGCTTCACACATAAATGCCTGCTTGATTACCTCCTCTTATTGGAGCACACAACTAGGGGTTCCT